>NC_086446.1:108089003-108189828 GCF_028390025.1 Pseudophryne corroboree
TAGCCTCCCCCCCCCCCCCTTCTACAACCCCCTGGTACCGTTACAGTAACTGGAGCTGCTGCGGAGGGATCAGGATCTTCCTCCTGCTAGGCAGCATGCAAGAAAATGGCGCTGGAACGCTGCAGGTCCGCTCTGAGAAGCTCCGCCCCCTCCCCGGCGCTGTCTTCCCGCTCATCTGAGTTTATATTTGATCTGAGGAGTTGTGCTGGCTGGGATCCCTGGGTCCCGACAGGCTTGCTGACCAAGTGTGAGGGGTAAGCGCTGGCCCAGGGTGCCCCTCACAGCGTCGCACAGTGTGCTGCTGGTACCATCCGGGAGCGCGGTATTAACAAATATTTGTATTTGTACAAATAAATATATATATTTAAAAAATGGGGGAATAAGGGTACCGGCGACTGGTGTGATTTAAAATGCAATTGTTAAAAGATTGATTTAAAAGCCAAAAAACTATATAATGATATAAACAAGTTTATTACTCACATAAAAGTAGGTTTAAAACATAAAACTACTAGTAAAATCTTAAGAATGCAAATGTCTTAGTAAAAAGTAAGGAGTTCTAACTTAGCTTTTAAAATAGGCACAGGGGGGTCACCACAGGGAGCCCAACGCGTTTCGTCACAGCTGACTTCTTCAAAGGGTACGGACAGAATGAGGTACTACGCCTATTTATACCCCTGATGAACTGACTCAGGGTTGGTGATGTCATAGCTAGTCATGTGGTATAATTAAAATATGCGGTATACAGAACAACAAGAACACTTAATTGGTACATAGATAAAAGCTATAGGGGGTAACATGATGTTGAGGACATAAAAAACGAGTGGTTTTTGGGCTGAAACAGTGTTATAAACGTCCAGAAATGTACTTTTTGTATTAAATTGCGGCACTTCCGCCACACTTCCGGTGACGGAGGGGACGCGTCACGTGACTCCGGGCTTTTCCGCCCCACTTCCGGTTACGTTAGTGCGCGTGCGCCGGCGACGTCATCCGCTCATTGCGCTCGCGTCTGCAGTCTCTACAGTTCACGACAGGTCTAGTCCAGGTTCCCATGTTCTACATGTCCATTAGTGCCAGGAGTTGCGGCGGCCATTTTACTGATGACAATCCCCATAGGAAACATAGGAAAACGTAGTGGCCATCTTTAAGGAGTCCTTGGAGACATAGTTTCATATTCCATCGGTAGTCATGGAAACCGGACCATGTAACAAGCAAAGAGAAAATGGTGAAGACTAATGTGCTGGTTCATATGATTGTATATACAAATAAATAGATATATACAAATATAAATAACCATAACAGATAAATATTTACATATATATATATATAGATACATGACATAGAAAAATATACGTTAAAACAGGCTGAGATCCAATAGTAAAAAACAATGCATTAAGGCAGAGTGCATATAGATAGAGAGGATATATCATGGAGTGCATGTGGCAATCAGGTGAATGTGAGTTTAGGGATATATGATGGTTTAAAAGGAGTAATTGCAGATATTCGCTGCCACATAGTGAGGGGAATTTACAGTAATGACCCACATGTATTTTGTGAAATCAATATAGTGCACTGGTGATAGTAAAGTAAAACCTGGATAATTATGTGTTATTGGAGTTAACTGGATAGCATCTTATGGTATTGATTAGGTCACTGGATAGCTCGATGTTATTTGTCAGTCCTTACAGTACCTGATATTCCCAGGCAGTCCCCCTCCCTGGTACTGATCAGGCCCAAAACACTGCTTAGCTTCCAAGATCGAACGAGATTGGGCGTACCAGTGTGGTTTGACTGTACTTGAGAGGTAAACATCTTAATGCCATGACCCGATCGCACATAAAACACACAAAAAACCTAGTTTGTTAACAAACTTTAATGTAACACAAATATCCATAAGGAGTGTGAGGTGAGGAGGGACGTGCGGAGGGAGCTGTGTGGCAAGTGAGGAATACGGAAGAATACAGCACCTCATAGAAAGGGTGCGATTTCATAGCTCTCATTCAGACCCACGGGTTGCAGGGTCTGGAGCTGGAAGATCCAGTACATCTCCCTTCTTGAGAGTTTGTTCGCGAGGTCTCCTCCTCTCTCTCCCAGGCGCACCAGCTCAATCGCTTTGAATGTGAGGTCCTCTGGGTTGGAGTTATGGTATGATGTAAAATGTCTGGAAACAGTATGGCTCTCCACCTTGTTCTTTATATTCCTTATGTGTTCCTGGATCCTCATCTTTAATGGTCTTTTGGTCTTGCCCACATATTTCTTCTTGCAAGGACATTCCAACAAATAGATGACGGACACGGTATTGCAGTTCATGAATTCCTTGATAGTGTAGAGTTCCTTTTCTTCCATATCGCTGAAGGTTTTCCGGTTCGGATGTAGGAACTTACATATATTGCATTTCCCGCATTTAAAAGAACCCACACATCTAGGCATAGTGGAGCTCTTGGTAGACTTCTCCTTAAGTAGGCTGGGTGCAAGGTGGTCCTTCAGGTTCCTAGATTTCTTGAAGATGATGACTGGTTCGGGCGGTAGGAGGTCTTTGAGGACAGGGTCCATGAGAAGAATATTCCAGCGAGTCTTGAGCGACTTCCTGATGTTCTTCTCATGTTGATTATAGGTGGTGATGAAGGCGACCGAGTCTTTTTTGGCGTCTCTTGGTTTGTATTTCAGAAGTTCGACCCTGTTGACCTTCCTTGTTTTTTCCAGAGCTTGTTCCACGATATGCCCGGGGTATTCCTTGTCTTGGAACCTCTTACTGTAGATTTTAAGTTGATCATCACAGTCTTTTGGATTGGTGCAGTTCCTCTTTATCCTCGAGAATTGTGATGCCGGAATGTTATCCTTCCACTTCTGGAGGTGGTTACTTCGGTAGTGTAGATAACTGTTCATATCCACCTCCTTTATGTAGTTCTTGGTGGTGATGCCCCCATTCTCACCGGTTATTACCAAATCCAGATATTCGACTGACTTGTCGTTAGTATTTGAAGTGAAGGTCAAATTAAAATCATTGTTCCCCAGCGTATTTAAAAACTCATTAAAAGATTAAATCGTGCCGTTCCAGATAATTAAAATGTCATCGATGTAGCGTCTGTAAAGCACCACATTTTCTTTAAAAGCTTCCAGGCCGTATACATGAGTCTCTTCCCAATGTCCCATAAACAAATTTGCGAAACTTGGGGCGAAAATCGTCCCCATAGCTGTGCCACAACATTGTAAGTAAAAATGGTTAAGAAATTTAAAATAATTATGACTGAGAATAAAAAGCATAAGATCACAGATAAAATCTCGGTGGGTTGGAGTCAGGGTTATATCATTGTTCAAGTATTCTCTGCATGCAGCTATGCCCTTGGAATGTTCAATACATGTATATAGGGATTGAACATCCACAGTCGCCCACATGTATGTATCCTTCCACTCCACTGTTCCGAGTACATTAAGTACTGATGTTGTGTCTTTTAGATAAGATGGCAGTGTTTTAACATATTTCTTCAGAAAAACATCCACGTACTTTGACAAGTTGGAAGTTAGTGAACCTATGCCTGCCACTATTGGTCTGCCAGGTGGATTCGTCAGTGATTTATGGATCTTTGGTAAAAAGTAAAAAATGGGGGTAATGGGATTGGATTGCATAAGAAATTGGTACTCTTCCTTCGTTATCACTGTGCTCCGTAGTGTAGAAGAATGGTCCTCAGTTCCTCTACAAATGATTCTTTTGGATCACTCTGGAGTAGTGTGTAGGAATTAGCGTCCCCCAGTAGTCTTTGTGCCTCTTTCGTATAGAGGTCGTGGTCCATTATAACCAATCCCCCCCCTTTGTCAGCTTGTTTTATGACTATATTGTGGTTCTTCTGCATTTTCTTCAGGGCTTCACATTCACGGTTCCCCAAGTTCTTTCCTTCTGTTTTCTTTGGTGCATTATCACACAAGTCCTTTTTCACCATGTCATAAAAGAGACTCACATTACTTCCTTTTGACTCGAGTGGGTAATATTTTGACGTAGGTTTAAGGCCAGATTTGGAGCGTTCTTCATAGTTGGTTATGACGGCATCTTCTTTACGTAAGAAATGTCTCTTTAAGGTGAGTTTTCTCACAAACTTATTCAAGTCAATGAAGGTCTCGAATTTATTCAGACCAGTTGTTGGTGCAAAAGTCAGACCTTTGCTGAGGAGTGTGACCTCAGGCTCCGTGAGTGTATGCTTTGAAAGATTGAAGATGCCTCTGTCTCGTGAATCAGTTAGTGTAGATTTCTTCTTTTCTGGTCTCTCCCTCCTGCCGCCCCGTTTTCCTCTTCTTCTAGAAGCCTTCTTTTCATGGGGGATGCCTGTCTGCTGTCTTCCCTCACCATTTTTTGTATTACGTCTTTCGTTCGTGCACCTGTTCTTGCAGATAAAAAATCCTGATCACCTGTGGAGTCTCTTCTTTGTAGGGCTGAGAATCTGTTACCTGTTCTTAAGTGTGGGTTCGATGGGGAATCCTCACTATTTGTTCTGTTCTTGTTTCCTTTGTTGGGTACCGTCTTCCATTGGTACCTAACCGCTCTGTTTGACTGATGGCCTGGAGCCTTGAATCGGCTCCAGTTCTTCATGTGTCCTTGATGATAATCATTTCTGTCCCGAAGAAATTTCTTCTCCTTCCCTTTGATAACTTCCCCTTCAATGTGCTCCAGTTTTTTATTAAGTACTTTCTCATTGATAATGTAGTCCTCCTTCTCCTTAAATCCGCTCATCTCGGTTTCTTTCGTTTCTTTCGTTCCTACATCCGAACCGGAAAACCTTCAGCGATATGGAAGAAAAGGAACTCTACACTATCAAGGAATTCATGAACTGTAATACCGTGTCCGTCATCTATTTGTTGGAATGTCCTTGCAAGAAGAAATATGTGGGCAAGACCAAAAGACCATTAAAGATGAGGATCCAGGAACACATAAGGAATATAAAGAACAAGGTGGAGAGCCATACTGTTTCCAGACATTTTACATCATACCATAACTCCAACCCAGAGGACCTCACATTCAAAGCGATTGAGCTGGTGCGCCTGGGAGAGAGAGGAGGAGACCTCGCGAACAAACTCTCAAGAAGGGAGATGTACTGGATCTTCCAGCTCCAGACCCTGCAACCCGTGGGTCTGAATGAGAGCTATGAAATCGCACCCTTTCTATGAGGTGCTGTATTCTTCCGTATTCCTCACTTGCCACACAGCTCCCTCCGCACGTCCCTCCTCACCTCACACTCCTTATGGATATTTGTGTTACATTAAAGTTTGTTAACAAACTAGGTTTTTTGTGTGTTTTATGTGCGATCGGGTCATGGCATTAAGATGTTTACCTCTCAAGTACAGTCAAACCACACTGGTACGCCCAATCTCGTTCGATCTTGGAAGCTAAGCAGTGTTTTGGGCCTGATCAGTACCAGGGAGGGGGACTGCCTGGGAATATCAGGTACTGTAAGGACTGACAAATAACATCGAGCTATCCAGTGACCTAATCAATACCATAAGATGCTATCCAGTTAACTCCAATAACACATAATTATCCAGGTTTTACTTTACTATCACCAGTGCACTATATTGATTTCACAAAATACATGTGGGTCATTACTGTAAATTCCCCTCACTATGTGGCAGCGAATATCTGCAATTACTCCTTTTAAACCATCATATATCCCTAAACTCACATTCACCTGATTGCCACATGCACTCCATGATATATCCTCTCTATCTATATGCACTCTGCCTTAATGCATTGTTTTTTACTATTGGATCTCAGCCTGTTTTAACGTATATTTTTCTATGTCATGTATCTATATATATATATATGTAAATATTTATCTGTTATGGTTATTTATATTTGTATATATCTATTTATTTGTATATACAATCATATGAACCAGCACATTAGTCTTCACCATTTTCTCTTTGCTTGTTACATGGTCCGGTTTCCATGACTACCGATGGAATATGAAACTATGTCTCCAAGGACTCCTTAAAGATGGCCACTACGTTTTCCTATGTTTCCTATGGGGATTGTCATCAGTAAAATGGCCGCCGCAACTCCTGGCACTAATGGACATGTAGAACATGGGAACCTGGACTAGACCTGTCGTGAACTGTAGAGACTGCAGACGCGAGCGCAATGAGCGGATGACGTCGCCGGCGCACGCGCACTAACGTAACCGGAAGTGGGGCGGAAAAGCCCGGAGTCACGTGACGCGTCCCCTCCGTCACCGGAAGTGTGGCGGAAGTGCCGCAATTTAATACAAAAAGTACATTTCTGGACGTTTATAACACTGTTTCAGCCCAAAAACCACTCGTTTTTTATGTCCTCAACATCATGTTACCCCCTATAGCTTTTATCTATGTACCAATTAAGTGTTCTTGTTGTTCTGTATACCGCATATTTTAATTATACCACATGACTAGCTATGACATCACCAACCCTGAGTCAGTTCATCAGGGGTATAAATAGGCGTAGTACCTCATTCTGTCCGTACCCTTTGAAGAAGTCAGCTGTGACGAAACGCGTTGGGCTCCCTGTGGTGACCCCCCTGTGCCTATTTTAAAAGCTAAGTTAGAACTCCTTACTTTTTACTAAGACATTTGCATTCTTAAGATTTTACTAGTAGTTTTATGTTTTAAACCTACTTTTATGTGAGTAATAAACTTGTTTATATCATTATATAGTTTTTTGGCTTTTAAATCAATCTTTTAACAATTGCATTTTAAATCACACCAGTCGCCGGTACCCTTATTCCCCCATTTTTTAAATTTTCCCAGCAGTCCTGTACCAGTACTGCGTTCTTAAGGGTTGGCAGACACCTTGTAGTAAGGTTGCGTGTGTTTTTTAATAAATTTTAGCATTTTTATTCACTTTATACTGAGAACCCACCTCACAAGTGGCGCTGTGTCAATTCCCTTTTCTACACAAATATATATATTTATTAACAGATTATTACATGGCGCACCAAATTCTGCTATGCGGTAAATCCTTTTCTCTAAGTCCGTAGAGGATGCTGGGAATGCTTCAAGAACCATGGGGTATAGACTGGATCCGCAGGAGACATGGGCAATTTAAGACTTTAAAAGGGGTGTGAACTGGCTCCTCCCTCTATGCCCTTCCTCCAGACTCCAGTTATAGGAACTGTGCCCAGGGAGACGGACATTTTGAGGAAAAGGATTTATATAATTTTTAAACTAAGGTGAGATACATACCAGCTCACACCTCAAACATGCCGTACAACATGGCATTCAACAACGTATGCAACGGCATGACCAACATCAGCCACAGACTGACTGAACTCAACCTGAGTGTAACCATAACCAAAACTGCAGATACAGCCCGCACTGGGACGGGCGCCCAGCATCCTCTACGGACGAAGAGAAAAGGATTTACCGGTAGGTATTAAAATAAGATTTTACTTACCGATAAATCTATTTCTCATAGTCCGTAGTGGATGCTGGGGACTCCGTCAGGACCATGGGGAATAGCGGCTCCGCAGGAGACAGGGCACAAAAGCAAGCTTTTAGGATCACATGGTGTGTACTGGCTCCTCCCCCTATGACCCTCCTCCAAGCCTCAGTTAGGTACTGTGCCCGGACGAGCGTACACAATAAGGAAGGATCTTTAATCCCGGGTAAGACTCATACCAGCCACACCAATCACACCGTACAACTTGTGATTTGAACCCAGTTAACAGTATGATAACAATGAAGTAGCCTCTAAAAAAGATGGCTCACAACAATAATAACCCGATTTTTTGTAACAATAACTATGTACAAGTAATGCAGACAATCCGCACTTGGGATGGGCGCCCAGCATCCACTACGGACTATGAGAAATAGATTTATCGGTAAGTAAAATCTTATTTTCTCTAACGTCCTAGTGGATGCTGGGGACTCCGTCAGGACCATGGGGATTATACCAAAGCTCCCAAACGGGCGGGAGAGTGCGGATGACTCTGCAGCACCGAATGAGAGAACTCCAGGTCCTCCTCAGCCAGGGTATCAAATTTGTAGAATTTTGCAAACGTGTTTGCCCCTGACCAAGTAGCTGCTCGGCAAAGTTGTAAAGCCGAGACCCCTCGGGCAGCCGCCCAAGATGAGCCCACCTTCCTTGTGGAATGGGCATTTACAGATTTTGGCTGTGGCAGGCCTGCCACAGAATGTGCAAGCTGAATTGTACTACAAATCCAACGAGCAATAGTCTGCTTAGAAGCAGGAGCACCCAGCTTTTTGGGTGCCTACAATATAAACAGCAAGTCAGACTTTCTGACTCCAGCCGTCCTGGAATTATATATATATATATATATATATTTTCAGGGCCCTGACAACGTCTAGCAACTTGGAGTCCTCCAAGTCCCTAGTAGCCGCAGGCACCACAATAGGTTGTTTCAGGTGAAACGCTGACACCACCTTAGGAAGAAACTGGGGACGAGTCCGCAGTTCTGCCCTGTCCGAATGGAAAATCAAATATGGGCTTTTGTAAGACAAAGCCGCCAATTTTGACAATCGCCTGGCCGAGGCCAGGGCCAACAGCATGGTCACTTTCCATGTGAGATATTTCAAATCCACAGATTTGAGTGGTTCAAACCAATATGATTTGAGGAATCCCAACACTACGTTGAGATCCCACGGTGCCACTGGAGGCACACAAGGGCTGTATATGCAATACTCCCTTGACAAACGTCTGGACTTCAGGAACTGAAGCCAATTCTTTCTGGAAGAAAATCTATAGGGCCGAAACTTGAACCTTAATGGACCCCAATTTGAGGCTCATAGACACTCCTGTTTGCAGGAAGTGCAGAAATCGACCTAGTTGAAATTTTTTCGTGGGGCCTTCCTGGCCTCACCCACGCAACATATTTTTACCACATGTGGTGATAACGTTGTGCGGTCACCTCCTTCCTGGCTTTGACCAGGGTAGGTATGACCTCTTCCGGAATGCCTTTTCCCTTAGGATCCGGCGTTCAAACCGCCATGCCGTCAAACGCAGTCGCGGTAAGTCTTGGAACAGACAAGGTCCCTGCTGGAGCAGGTCCTTTCTTAAAGGCCGATGCCACGGTTCCTCTTGGAACAGACATGGTACTTGCTGAAAGCAAATCCCTTCTTAGCTCCCGAGGCCATTAGTCCTCTGTGAGCATCTCTTGAAGTTCCGGTTACCAAGTCCCTCTTGGCCAATCCGGAGCCACGAGTATAGTTCTTACTCCTCTATGTCTTATAATTCTCAATACCTTGGTTATGAGAAGCAGAGGAGGGAACACATACACCGACTGTTACACCCACGGTGTTACCAGGACGTCCACAGCTATCGCCTGAAGGTCTCGTGACCTGGCGCAATACCTGTCCCATTTTTTGTTCGGGCGGGACGCCATCATGTCCACCTTTGGTCTTTCCCAACGGTTCACAATCATGCGGAAAACTTCCTGATGAAGTTCCCACTCTCCCGGGTGGAGGTCGTGCCTGCTGAGGAAGTCTGCTTCCCAGTCGTCCACTCCCGGAATGAACACTGCTGACAGTGCTATCACATGATTTTCCGCCTAGCGAAAAATCCTTGCAGTTTTGCCACTGCCCTCCTGCTTCTTGTGCCGCCCTTTCTGTTTACGTGGGCGACTGCCGTGATGTTATCCCACTGGATCAATACCGGCTGACCTTGAAGCAGAGGTCTTGCTAAGCTTAGAGCATTATAAATTTGCTCTTAGCTCCAGTATATTTATGTGGAGAGAATTCTCCAGACTTGATCACACTCCTTGTGTGACTGCTCCCCAGCCTCTCAGGCTGGCCTCCGTGGTCACCAGCATCCAATCCTGAATGCCGAATCTGCGGCCCTCTAGAAGATGAGCACTCTGTAATCACCACAGGAGAGACACCCTTGTCCTTGGATATAGGGTTATCCGCTGATGCATCTGAAGATGCGATCCGGACCATTTGTCCAGCAGATCCCACTGAAGAGTTCTTGCGTGAAATCTGCCGAATGGAAGCGCTTCGTAATAAGCCACCATTTTTACCAGGACTCTTGTGCAATGATGCACTGACACTTTTCCTGGTTTTAGGAGGATCCCGATTAGCTCGGATAACTCCCTGGCTTTCTCCTCTGGGAGAAACACCTTTTCCTGGACTGTGTCCAGAATCATCCCTAGGACCAGCAGACGTGTCGTCGGAACAACTGCGGTTTTGGAATATTTAGAATCCACCCGTGCTGTCGTAGAACTACTTGAGATAGTGCTACTCCGACCTCCAACTGTTCTCTGGACCTTGTTCTTATCAGGAGGTCGTCCATTTTCTTTGAAGACGAATCCTCCTTTCGGTCATTACCTTGGTAAGGACCCGGGGTGCCTTGGACAATCCAACGGCATCGTCTTGAAACTGATAGTGACAGTTCTGTACCACGAACCTGAGGTACCCTTGGTGAGAAAAGGCAAATTTTGGGACATGGAGGTAAGCATCCCTGATGTCCCGGGACACCATATAGTCCCCTTGTTCTTTGCTATCACTGCTCTGAGTGACTCCATCTGGATTTGAACCCTTGCAAGTGTTCAAATTTTTCAGATTTAGAATAGGTCTCACCTAGCCTTCAGTACCACCATATAGTGTGGAGTAATACCCCTTTCCTTGTTGTCGGAGGGGTAATTTTATTATCACCTGCTGGGAATACAGCTTGTGAATTGTTTTCAATACTGCCTCCCTGTCGGAGGGAGACATTGGTACAGCAGACTACAGGAACCTGCGAGGGGGGAAACCTCTCGACATTCCAATCTGTACCCCTTGGATACTACTTGTAGGATCCAGGGGTCCTGTACGGTCCCAGCGTCATGCTGAGAACTTGGTAGAAGCGGTGGAGGGCTTCTGTTCCTGGGAATGGGCTGCCTGCTGCAGTCTTCTTCCCTTTCCTCTATCCCTGGGCAGATATGACTCTTATAGGGACGAAAGGACTGAGGCTGAAAAGACGGTGTCTTTTTCTGCAGAGATGTGACTTAGGGTAAAAAACGGTGGATTTTCCAGCAGTTGCCCTGGCCACCAGGTCCCATGGACCGACCCCAAATAACTCCTCCCCTTTATACGGCAATACATCTTTGTGCCGTTTGGAATCTGCATCACCTGACCACTGTCGTGTCCATAAACATCTTCTTGCAGATATGGACATCGCATTTACTCTTGATGCCAGAGTGCAAATATCCCTCTGCGCATCTCGCATATATAGAAATGCATCCTTTAAATGCTCTATAGTCAATAAAATACTGTCCCTGTCAAAGGTATCAATATTTTTAGTCAGGGAATCCGACCAAGCCACCTCAGCTCTGCACATCCAGGCTGAGGCGATCGCTGGTCGCAGTATAACACCAGCATGTGTGTGTATACTTTTTAGGATATTTTTCAGCCTCCTATCAGCTGGCTCCTTAAGTACGGCCCTATCCGTAGATGGTACCGCCACTTGTTCTGAAAAGCGTGTGAGCGCCTTATCCACCCTGAGGGGTGTTTCCCACCGCGCCTTAACTTCTGGCGGGAAAGGGTATACCGACAATAATTTTCTATCGGGGGAAACCCACGCATCATCACACACTTCATTTAATTTATCTGATTCAGGAAAAACTACAGGTAGTTTTTTCACCTCACACATAATACCCTTTTTTGTGGTACTTGGAGTATCAGAAATATGTAACACCTCCTTCATTGCCCTTAACGTGTGGCCCTAAAAGAAAATACGTTTGTTTCTTCACCGTCGACACTGAAATCAGTGTCCGTGTCTGGGTCTGTGTCGACCGACTGAGGTAAATGGGCATTTTACAGCCCCTGACGGTGTTTGAGACGCCTGGACAGATACTAATTTGTTCGCCGGCCCTCTCATGTCATCAACCGGCTTGCAGCGTGTTGACATTGTCACGTAATTTCCATAAATAAGCCATCCATTCCGGTGTCGACTCCCTAGAGAGTGACATCACCATTACAGGCAATTTGCTCCGCCTCCTCACCAATATTTTCCTCATACATGTCGACACACACGTACCGACATACAGCACACACATAGGGAATGCTCTGATAGAGGACAGGACCCACTAGCCCTTTGGGGAGACAGAGGGAGAGTTTGCCAGCACACACCAAAACGCTATAATTATCCAAGGACAACCTTTATATAAGTGTTCCTTTTATAGCATTTTAATATATATACATATCGCCAAATCAGTGCCCCCCCTCTCTGTTTTAACCCTGTTTCTGTAGTGCAGTGCAGGGGAGATCATGGGAGCCTTCCCACCAGCCTTTCTGTGAGGGAAAATGGCGCTGTGTGCTGAGGAGAATAGGCCCCGCCCCCTTTTTGGCGGGCTTCTTCTCCGGAGTTTTAGATATCTGGCAGGGGTTAAATACATCCATATAGCCTCAAGGGCTATATGTGATGTATTTTTCGCCATACAGGTATTATACATTGCTGCCCAGGGCGCCCCCCCCCAGCGCCCTGCACCTTCCGTGACCGCTGTGTGAAGTGTGCTGACAACAATGGCGCACAGCTGCAGTGCTGTGCGCTACCTGATGAAGACTGAGAGTCTTCTGCCGCCTGGTTCCGGACCTCTTCATCTTCAGCATCTGCAAGGGGGGTCGGCGGCGCGGCTCCGGGACGAACCCCAGGGCGAGCCCTGTGTTCCGACTCCCTCTGGAGCTATGTCCAGTAGCCTAAGAATCCAATCCATCCTGCACGCAGGTGAGTTGAAAATCTCTCCCCTAAGTCCCTCGATGCAGTGAGCCTGTTGCCAGCAGGACTCACTGAAAATAAAGAACCTAAAAACTTTTTCTAAGCAACTCTTTAAGAGAGCCACCTAGATTGCACCCTTCTCGGCCGGGCACAAAAACCTAACTGAGGCTTGGAGGAGGGTCATAGGGGGAGGAGCCAGTACACACCATGTGATCCTAAAAGCTTGCTTTTGTGCCCTGTCTCCTGCGGAGCCGCTATTCCCCATGGTCCTGACGGAGTCCCCAGCATCCACTAGGACGTTAGAGAAAATCCTATTTTCTCATACGTCCTAGAGGATGCTGGGGATGCTTCAAAGACCATGGGGTTCATACCAAAGCTCTAGAACGGGCGGGAGAGTGCGGATGAGTCTGCAGCACCGATTGACCAAACAAGAGGTCCTCCTCAGCCAGGGTATCAAACTTGTAAAACTTCGCAAAAGCGTTTGATCCCGACCAAGTAGCAGCTCGGCAAAGCTGTAATGCCGAGACCCCTCGGGCAGCCGCCCAGGATGAGCCCACCTTTCTGGTAGAATGGGCCTTCACCGATTTCGGTAACGGCAATCCTGCCGTAGAATGAGCCTGCTGAATCGTATTACAGATCCAGCGTGCAATAGTCTGCTTGGAAGCAGGAGCCCCAATCTTGTTGGGAGCCCATAGGACAAACAGAGCCTCCGTTTTCCTAATTTGAGCCGTTCTGGCGACATAGATTTTCAAAGCTCTGACCACATTGAGAGACTTCGATTCCGCCACGGCGTCAGTAGCCACTGGCACCACAATAGGCTGGTTTACGTGAAACGATGAAACCACTTTTGGCAGAAATTGCTGACTAGTTCTCAACTCCTTAAAAACCACTAATAGTGTCTGGCGCTAGTTAATATATAATTGCGGATGGGTGCATGTGTCCACAGTCACACCTACCCCGCACAGATAATTAAGATATAACTTAATAATATTATTGCTTCTTAAAACTCATGTAATCTATAAAGCAGCAAAAGGTATACTGGCTTGTGGATATAGCCAACATAATCCCACCTGATTAAAACCAGATGTAAACTTGAACAAACTCTATAACCCCTTGCGCTAATATACTTAATTTGAGGCAACAGGACATGAATGGACTCAATATAGTAGTTTTAAGATAGTTTTAATATCTATAAAATCAATCAAATAAGAACACAAAAAAATATATCACTAAACTGAAATAATTAATATGCGCATATATATAAAACCCCAATAATAATTGAGCATAAGAGGTGGATCATATATCTAATGGTGACCACAGTGGGCTACTTAATACTCATAAAATTGATGATGTCCTTATTTTTGTTCTCAAATAGGACAGTCCCATTAGATGTGCTTATAAATATTTCATGAATTAAATATCATATATTGTGGTATAAATGGAGCCTTTTTTACCAATTGATGAACTTATCCGGATGCTCATAAAAAACGGATGGTTCTTTACTTGTGGGAGAGATGTCCAGAAATCATGGAGGAATTGATATAACACCCGAGGACTCAGTGCACCGCAAGCACTTGTAGAAAGAAGCTCCCGTTTTCCAGTTACCACAAATGGCGTCCTCCGTCTCCCACTAAAGCTGGCTCCCGTGCACACACCTTTGCTAGCTTTGAGAGAGAGATGTCAGTCCGTCTCTCGGGCTCTGCGCACCGCAGGCGCTAAACAGCTGATTGAGCTCCCGTCTTCAAGCCGCCGCATATAGCGTCCTCCCGTCTCCCGCTTGTCAGTCTCAGGCAGCACTGCACATCAATACGGACCAACCGATGGTGTCAACTGGGTCACACGTAGGGCACTTTCACTGACGCGTTTCGCTTCCAATTGAAGCTTCCTCATAGAGTGAAACCACTTTTGGCAGAAATTGCTGACTAGTTCTCAACTTCGCTCTATCAGCATGGAAGATCAAAGAGGGTATTTTGTGAGACAAAGCCGCCAATTCAGATACCCGCCTTGCGGATGCCAAGGCCAACAACATGACTACTTTCCAAGTAAGGAATTTTAACTCAACCTTACGTAAAGGTTCAAACCAATGAGATTGCAGGAACTGCAACACCACATTAAGATCCCATGGTGCCACTGGGGGCACAAAGGGAGGTTGGATGTGCAGTACGCCTTTCACGAAGGTCTGAACTTCTGGAAGGGAGGCCAATTCTTTCTGAAAGAAAATGGATAAGGCCGAAATTTGTACTTTAATGGAGCCTAACTTTAGGCCCGCATCCACACCTGCTTGCAAAAAATGGAGCCAACGCCCCAGCTGAAAATCCTCCATAGGAGCCTTCTTGGATTCACACCAAGATACATATTTTCTCCAAATACGGTGGTAATGCTTTGCCGTTACTTCTTTTCTAGCCTGAAGAAGTGTGGGAATGACTTCACTGGGAATACCCTTTCGGGCTAGGATTTGGCGTTCAACCGCCATGCCGTCAAACGCAGCCGCGGTAAGTCTTGATACACGCACGGTCCTTGTTGTAACAGGTCCTCTTGTAGAGGAAGAGGCCAGGGATCTTCTATGAGCAACTCCTGAAGATCTGGATTCCAGGCCCTCCTTGGCCAGTCTGGAACAATGAGTATCGCCGGAACCCTTGTTCTTCTTATGATCTTTATCACCTTTGGAATAAGTGAAAGTGGAGGGAACACATAGACCGACGGAAACACCCACGGTGTCACTAGGGCGTCCACTGCTATTGCTTGAGGGTCCCTCGACCTGGAACAATGGGGGTAATTCTGAGTTGATCGCAGCAGGAATTTTGTTAGCAATTGGGCAAAACCATGTGCACTGCAGGGGAGGCAGATATAACACCTGCAGAGAGAGTTAGATTTACTTAGGCCAGCCACACAGGCTCCCTGTTGCCAGTTCATCGTGTCAAAGTTGTTTCAGCTCCTGGTCCTGGTTATGCTGGTCTCTACTACTAAATCGTCCATAGAACTGCCATACTCTACCACAGTGCAATCCTGTCATCCTGCTACAGTGCATATTCTACCAGTGCTATTCTGTGATCCAGCTACAGTGCAATCCTGGTACATGCCTACTCTACCACAGTACAATACTGTCAACCTGCTACAGTGCATATTCTACCAGTGCTATCCTGTGATCCAGCTACAGTGCAATCCTGGTACGTGCATACTCTACCACAGTGCAATCCTGTCATCCTGCTACAGTGCATATTCTACCAGTGCTATCCTGTGATCCAGCTACAGTGCAATCCTGGTACGTGCATACTCTACCACAGTGCAATCCTGTCATCCTGCTACAGTGCATATTCTACCAGTGCTATCCTGTGATCCAACTACAGTGCATCCTGCTATGGTGCAATATCCACTACTGAACAATCCTATTGCAAAGTGCCTTCACAGTCCACAGTGTCTCTAGTATTTCCACAATCTACACCGTTTTCAAGTACTCAGTTTCCTGGCATCCCATGTCCCCTCAGTTCTCCCTTTCTTTTTGTGTTCTCTAGTTATTCCTGGTTGATATTTATTGTTTACAGTTGTACACTGCTTTATTAAACTTACTATTATACCGTGAACATCAGTCCCTGCTAATATGTTCTCAAAATAAGATTTTACTCACCGGTAAATCTATTTCTCGTAGTCCGTAGTGGATGCTGGGAACTCCGAAAGGACCATGGGGAATAGCGGCTCCGCAGGAGACTGGGCACAACTAAAGAAAGCTTTTAGGTCACCTGGTGTGCACTGGCTCCTCCCACTATGACCCTCCTCCAAGCCTCAGTTAGGACACTGTGCCCGGACGAGCAGACATAATAAGGAAGGATTATGAATCCCGGGTAAGACTCTTACCAGCCACACCAATCACACCGTATAACTCGTGATACTATACCCAGTTTAACAGTATGAAAACAACTGAGCCTCTCAACAAATGGCTCAACAATAACCCTTTAGTTAACAATAACTATGTACAAGTATTGCAGACAATCCGCACTTGGGATGGGCGCCCAGCATCCACTACGGACTACGAGAAATAGATTTACCGGTGAGTAAAATCTTATTTTCTCTGACGTCCTAGTGGATGCTGGGAACTCCGAAAGGACCATGGGGATTATACCAAAGCTCCCAAACGGGCGGGAGAGTGCGGATGACTCTGCAGCACCGAATGAGAGAACTCAAGGTCCTCCTCAGCCAGGGTATCAAATTTGTAGAATTTTGCAAACGTGTTTGCCCCTGACCAAGTAGCAGCTCGGCAAAGTTGTAAAGCCGAGACCCCTCGGGCAGCCGCCCAAGATGAGCCCACCTTCCTTGTGGAATGGGCTTTTACTGATTTAGGATGCGGCAGTCCAGCCGCAGAATGCGCCAGCTGAATTGTGCTACAAATCCAGCGAGCAATAGTCTGCTTAGAAGCAGGAGCACCCAGTTTGTTGGGTGCATACAGGATAAATAGCGAGTCAGTTTTCCTGACTCTAGCCGTCCTGGAAACATACATTTTCAAGGCCCTGACTACGTCCAGTAACTTGGAATCCTCCAAGTCCCTAGTAGCCGCAGGCACCACAATAGGTTGGTTCAAGAGAAAAGCTGATACCACCTTAGGGAGAAACTGGGGACGAGTCCTCAATTCCGCCCTATCCATATGGAAAATCAGATAAGGGCTTTTACATGACAAAGCTGCCAATTCTGACACACGCCTGGCTGAAGCCAAGGCCAATAACATGACCACTTTCCACGTGAGATATTTTAGATCCACGGTTTTAAGTGGCTCAAACCAATGTGATTTTAAGAAACTCAACACCACGTTGAGATCCCAAGGTGCCACTGGAGGCACAAACGGGGGCTGAACATGCAGCACTCCTTTCACAAACGTCTGAACTTCAGGTAGTGAAGCTAGTTCTTTCTGGAAGAAAATCGACAGAGCCGAGATCTGTACCTTAATGGAGCCTAATTTCAGGCCCATAGTCACTCCCGCTTGTAGGAAATGCAGAAATCGACCTAGTTGAAATTCCTCTGTTGGGGCCTTTTTGGCCTCACACCAAGCAACATATTTCCGCCATATGCGGTGATAATGCTTTGCAGTTACATCTTTCCTGGCTTTAATCAGCGTAGGAATGACTTCCTCCGGAATGCCCTTTTCCTTCAGGATCCGGCGTTCAACCGCCGTGCCGTCAAACGCAGCCGCGGTAAGTCTTGGAACAGACAGGGCCCCTGCTGCAGCAGGTCCTGTCTGAGCGGCAGAGGCCATGGGTCCTCTGATATCATCTCTTGAAGTTCCGGGTACCACGCTCGTCTTGGCCAATCCGGAACCACGAGTATTGTTCTTACTCCTCGTTTTCTTATTATTCTCAGTACCCTTGGTATGAGAGGCAGAGGAGGGAACACATAAACTGACTGGTACACCCACGGTGTCACTAGAGCGTCCACAGCTATCGCCTGAGGGTCCCTTGACCTGGCGCAATATCTCTCTAGTTTTTTGTTTAGGCGGGATGCCATCATGTCCACCTGTGGCCGTTCCCATCGATTTACAATCAGCGTGAAGACTTCTGGATGAAGTCCCCACTCTCCCGGGTGGAGGTCGTGCCTGCTGAGAAAGTCTGCTTCCCAGTTGTCCACTCCCGGAATGAACACTGCTGACAGTGCTAGTACGTGATTTTCCGCCCCTCGGAGAATCCTTGTGGCTTCTGCCATTGCCATCCTGCTTCTTGTGCCGCCCTGTCGATTTACATGGGCGACTGCCGTGATGTTGTCTGAGTGGATCAGTACCGGCTGGTGTAGAAGCAGGGATTTTGCCTGACTTAGGGCATTGTAAATGGCCCTTAGTTCCAAAATATTTATTAGGCGATGCATCTGAAGATGCGATCCGGACCATTGGTCCAACAGGTCCCACTGAAAGATTCTGGCATGGAACCTGTCGAAAGGAATTGCTTCGTAAGAAGCCACCATCTTTCCCAGGACCCGCGTGCAGTGATGCACCGATACCTGTTTTGGTTTCAGGAGGTCTCTGACTAGAGATGACAGCTCCTTGGCTTTCTCCTCCGGGAGAAACACTTTTTTCTGGACTGTATCCAGAATCATACCCAGGAACAGTAGACGTGTCGTCGGAACCAGCTGTGATTTTGGAATATTCAGAATCCAACCGTGCTGGTGTAGCACCTCCTGAGATAGTGCTACTCCCACCAACAACTGCTCCTTGGACCTCGCCTTTATTAGGAGATCGTCCAAGTACGGGATAATTAAAACTCCCTTTTTTCGAAGGAGTATCATCATTTCCGCCATTACCTTGGTAAACACCCTCGGTGCCGTGGAGAGTCCAAACGGCAGCGTCTGGAATTGGTAATGGCAATTTTGTACCACAAATCTGAGGTACTCCTGGTGAGGATAGTAAATGGGGACATGCAGGTAAGCATCCTTGATGTCCAGGGATACCATGTAATCCCCCTCGTCCAGGCTTGCAATAACCGCCCTGAGCGATTCCATCTTGAACTTGAATTTTTTTATGTATGTGTTCAAGGATTTCAAATTTAAAATGGGTCTCACCGAACCGTCCGGTTTCGGTACCACAAACAGTGTGGAATAGTAACCCCGTCCTTGTTGAAGTAGGGGCACCTTGATTATCACCTGCTGGGAATACAGCTTGTGAATTGCCGCTAGCACAGCCTCCCTGTCTGAAGGAGTAATCGGCAAGGCAGATTTTAGGAACCGGTGGGGTGGAGACGCCTCGAATTCCAGTTTGTACCCTTGAGATACTATTTGCAGGATCCAGGGATCCACCTGTGAGCGAACCTGCTGTTTGTTGCAGCCTTTTTCCCCTACCTCTGCCTCTGGACAGAAAGGACCCGCCTTTTCCACGCCTGTTTTTCTGAGTCCGAAAGGACTGTACCTGATAAAACGGCGCCTTTTTAGGCTGTAAGGGAACATGGGGTAAAAATGCTGACTTCCCAGCAGTTGCTGTGGAAACTAGGTCCGAGAGACCATCCCCAAATAACTCCTCACCCTTATAAGGCAAAACTTCCATGTGCCTTTTTGAATCTGCATCCCCTGTCCACTGGCGAGTCCATAAGCCTCTCCTAGCAGAAATGGACAATGCACTTATTTTAGATGCCAGCCGGCAGATCTCCCTCTGTGCATCTCTCATGTATAAGACTGAGTCTTTTATATGCTCTATGGTTAGCAGAATAGTGTCCCTGTCTAGGGTGTCAATATTTTCTGACAGGGAATCTGACCACGTAGCGGCAGCACTGCACATCCATGCTGACGCAATAGCTGGTCTAAGTATAATGCCTGAGTGTGTATATACAGACTTCAGGATCGCCTCCTGCTTTCTATCAGCAGGTTCCTTGAGGGCGGCCGTATCCGGAGACGGTAGTGCCACCTTTTTAGACAAACGTGTGAGCGCTTTATCCACCCTAGGGGGTGTCTCCCAACGTGACCTATCCTCTGGCGGGAAAGGGAACGCCATTAGTAACTTCTTAGAGATTACCAATCTTTTATCAGGGAAAGCCCACGCTTCTTCACACACTTCATTTAATTCTTCTGATGGGGGAAAAACTACGGGTAGTTTTTTCTCCCCAAACATAATACCCTTTTTAGTGGTACCTGGGTTTATATCAGAAATTTGTAACACCTCTTTCATTGCTTCAATCATGCAACGAATGGCCTTAGTGGACATTAGACTAGACTCATCGTCGTCGACACTGGTGTCAGTATCCGTGTCGACATCCGCGTCTGCCATCTGAGGTAGCGGGCGTTTTAGAGCCCCCGATGGCCTTTGAGACGCCTGGACAGGCACGAGCTGAGAAGCCGGCTGTCCCGCATTTGGCATGTCGTCAAATTTTTTGTGTAAGGAGTCGACACGTGCACGCAATTCCTTCCATAAGTCCATCCACTCAGGTGTCTGCCCCGCAGGGGGTGACATCCCTTCTATAGGCATCTGCTCCGCCTCCACATCATTATCCTCATCAAACATGTCGACACAGCCGTACCGACACACCGCACACACACAGGGAATGCTCTAACAGAGGACAGGACCCACAAAAGCCCTTTGGGGAGACAGAGTGAGAGTATGCCAGCACACACCAGAGCGCTATATAATGCAGGGACTAACTGAGTTATGTCCCCTATAGCTGCTGTTATATATACTGCGCCTAAATTTAGTGCCACCCCACTCTTTTTTACCCTTTTCTGTAGTGTAGACTGCAGGGGAGAGCTAGGGAGCTTCCTTCCAGCGGATCTGTGAAGGAGAAATGGCGCCAGTGTGCTGAAGGAGATAGCCCCGCCCCTTTTTCGCTGACTTTTCTCCCGCTTTTTTATGGATTCTGGCAGGGGTAATTATCACATATATAGCCTCTGGGGCTATATATTGTGGTATTTTTGCCAGCCAAGGTGTTTTTATTGCTGCTCAGGGCGCCCCCCCTAGCGCCCTGCACCCTCAGTGACCGGAGTGTGAAGTGTGTATGAGGAGCAATGGCGCACAGCTGCAGTGCTGTGCGCTACCTTGGTGAAGACTGATGTCTTCTGCCGCCGATTTTCCGGACCTCTTCTTGCTTCTGGCTCTGTAAGGGGGACGGCGGCGCGGCTCCGGGACCGAACACCAAGGCCAGTTTCATGCGGTCGATCCCTCTGGAGCTAATGGTGTCCAGTAGCCTAAGAAGCCCAAGCTAGCTGCAAGCAGGTAGGTTCGCTTCTTCTCCCCTTAGTCCCTCGCTGCAGTGAGCCTGTTGCCAGCAGGTCTCACTGTAAAATAAAAAACCTAATTATATACTTTCTTTTTAGAATCTCAGGAGAGCCCCTAGTGTGCATCCAACCTCGGCCGGGCACAAAATCTAACTGAGGGTTGGAGGAGGGTCATAGTGGGAGGAGCCAGTGCACACCAGGTGACCTAAAAGCTTTCTTTAGTTGTGCCCAGTCTCCTGCGGAGCCGCTATTCCCCATGATCCTTTCGGAGTTCCCAGCATCCACTAGGACGTCAGAGAAAATGGGAAATCCAAACGGATTCTGACATAGATTGCAGATTGAACACACCACACCCATATCTAACTCTCTCTGCACATGTTATATCTGCCCCTCCTGCAGTGCACATGGTTTTGCCCAACTGCTAAAAAATTTCTTGCTGCGATCAACTTGGAATTACCCCCAATATCTCTGAAGTTTCTTGTTGAGGCAAGACGCCATCATGTCTATTTGAGGAATTCCCCAACGACTTCTGCAAAGACCTCTTGATGAAGACCCCACTCTCCTGGATGGAGATCGTGCCTGCTGAGGAAGTCTGCTTCCCAGTTGTCCACTCCTGGAATGAAGACTGCTGACAGAGCGCTTGCATGTCTCTCCGCCCAGCGAAGAACTTTCGTGGCCTCCGCCAACGCCGCTCTGCTCTTTGTTCCGCGCTGGCGGTTTATGTACGCCACTGCTGTTATGTTGTCTGACTGAATCAAGACGGGCAGACCGCGAAGAAGATGTTCCGCTTGCAGAAGGCCGTTGTAAATGGCCCTTAATTCCAGAATGTTTATGTGCAGACAAGCTTCCTGGCTTGACCATTTTCCCTGGAAATTTCTCCCCTGTGTGACTGCTCCCCAGCCTCGGAGACTTGCATCTGTGGTCACCAGGATCCAATCTTGAATCCCGAACCTGCGTCCCTCTAGGAGGTGAGAACTGTGCAGCTACCACAGGAGAGAGATTCTGGTCCTGGAAGATTATTTTCCGGTGCATGTACAGGTGAGACCCGGACCACTTGTCCAACAGGTCCCACTGAAACACTCTGGCATGGAACCTGCCAAACTGAATCTTCCCCAGCAACCGAGTGCATTGAAGAATCGACACTCTTGCCGGTTTTCAGAATCTGTTTTACCATGTTCTGTATTTCCAGAGCCTTTTCCTCTGGAAGAAAAACTCTCTGGAATTCTGTATCCAGAATCATACCCAGGAACGACAGCCGTGTTGTCGAAACCAACTGTGATTTTGGCAAGTTTAGGAGCCAACCGTGTTGTTGCAGAGTTGTCAGTGAGAGCATAACGTTTTTCAGTAATTGCTCCTTGGATCTCGCCTTTATCAGGAGATCGTCCAAGTACGGGATAATTGTGATTCCCTGCTTGCGCAGGAGAACCATCATTTCCGCCATAACCTTGGTGAAAATCCTCGGAGCCGTGGACAGACCAAACGGCAACGTCTGAAATTGGTAATGACAATCCTGAACAGCAAACCTCAGGTAAAACTGATGTGGAGGATATATGGGAACGTGTAAGTAGGCATCCTTTATGTCGACCGACACAATAAAATCCTCCTCCTCCAGACTGGAGATCACTGCTCGGAGAGATTCCATCTTGAATTTGAATTCTTTTAGATAGAAATTGAGGGATTTTAGGTTCAGAATCGGTCTGACTGAGCCATCCGGCTTCGGGACCACGAACAGGCTCGAATAAAAGCCTTCCCCCTGTTGTGACGGGGGTACAGTGACAATGACTTGATTTTGACACAGCTTTAGTATTGCAGCGCATACTATCTCCCTTTCTGGAAGTGAAGCTGGCAAGGCCGATTTGAAAAATCGGTGAGGGGGCACGTCTTGAAACTCCAATTTGTACCCTTGGGCTACTATTTCTAATATCCAAGGATCCAGGGCCGAGTGAACCCAGACCTGACTAAAGAGTTGGAGATGTGCCCCCGCCGGTGCGGACTCCCGCAGAGGAGCCCCAGTGTCATGCGGTGGATTTGGTAGAAGCCGGGGAGGACTTCTGCTCTTGGGAACTTGCCACAGCCTGTGACCTTTTCCCCCTTCTTCTCGTAGCAAGGAAGGAAGACCCTCGTCCTTTTTTGTATTTATTGGGCCGAAAGGACTGCATCTGATAGTGGGGCGTTTTCTTTTGTTGTGCAGGAACATAAGGTAAAAATGATGACTTACCCGCGGTAGCCGTAGATACCAGGTCAGCGAGGCCGTTACCAAACAAGACACTACTGTTAAACGTTAGAGACTCCATAGTCTTCTTAGAGTCAGCATTAGCATTCCATTGATTAATCCACAATGCCCTCCTAGCCGAGACTGCCATGGCATTGGCCCTTGATCCCAAAAGGCCAATATCCCTCGCAGCTTCTTTTAGATAGGCTGCAGCGTCCCTGATATGACCCAGAGTCAAAAGCACGCTATCTCTGTCCAGGAAATCTTTATCAGATGACAAGTTATCTGCCAACTTTTCTATAGCGCTACTCACCCATGCTGATGCAACGGCAGGCCTGAGTAGCGTACCTGTAGTGACATAAATGGATTTTAGTGTATTTTCCTGCTTACGATCCGCAGGATCCTTTAGGGCTGCCGTGTCAGGAGACGGAAGCGCTACCTTTTTGGACAGACGCGATAGAGCTTTGTCCACCGTAGGGGTTGACTCCCACTTTTCCCTGTCCCCAGAGGGGAACGGATATGCCACCGGAATTCTCTTAGGAACCTGTACCTTCTTGTCAGGATTTTCCCAAGCTTTTTCAAAAAGAGCGTTCAGTTCATGAGAGGGAGGAAACGTTACCTCAGGTTTCTTTCCTTTATACATACAGACCCTTGTATCAGGAACAGCAGGGTCCTCCGTGATATGTAATACGTCTTTTATCGCCACAATCATGTACTGAATGCTCTTAGCCAGTTTAGGATTCAATCTGGCATCACTATAGTCGACACTGGAAACAGAGTCCGTGTCGGTATCTGTGTAAATGCACGTTTCTGTGACCCCGAGGGGCCCTGAGCTTGCGACAATGCATCCTCCATGGATTTTCTCTATGTCTGGTTCTTAGACTCAGATTTATCTAATCTTTTATTCAACCGAGCCACATTTGCATTCAAAACACTCAAAACATTTACCCAATCAGCCGTCGGCGGTGCCAACACGGTCACTCCCACAGTCTTTGTCCCCACTCCAGGCTCCTCCTGGGACGAGCACTCAGCCTCAGACATGTCGACACACGCGTACCGACACCCACAACCACACTGGGGCTATAGGGGACAGACCCACAGCAAAGCCTGTTAAAGAAACACAGAGGGAGTTTTCCCAGCTCACAACCCAGCGCCTATCCCGGTACTGAAAACAATTTAAATAATGCCCAAGACCTGTTAGCGCTTTTATAATAATATTAGCAGCACCAAATTAACTGTGCCCCCCCGTTTTGCACCCTGTTACTTGTACAGCAGTGTAGGAGGTCAGGACCAGCGTCTCTGCAGCTCTGTGAAGAGAAAATGGGCCGCAACCATTTTTCCCAGAACTCGAGTGCATTGGTGAACTGACACCCTTTTCGGTTTTAGCAGGTCTCAGACCATGTTCTGGATGTCCTGGGCTTTCTCTATTGGGAGGAAGACCTTCATTTGTTCCGTATCCAGTATCATACCCAGGAACGCTAGTTGAGTTGTCGGAATCAACTGTGACTTCGGTAGATTTAGAATCCAACCGTGTTGCTGGAGCACTCTCAGAGAGAGCGCCACACTGCTCAGCAATTTCTCTCTTGATCTCACTTTTATCAGGAGATCGTCCAAGTATGGGATAATTGTGACTCCATGCTTGCGCAGGACCACCATAATTTCCGCCATTATCTTGGTGAAAATCCTCGGGGCCGTGGAAAGTCCAAACGGCAACGTCTGAAATTGGTAATGACAATACTGTACAGCGAATCTCAGGTATTCCTGATGGGGTGCATATATGGGGACATGAAGGTACGCATCCTTTATGTCCAGAGACACCATAAACTCCCCCTCCTCCATGTTGGCTATTATCGCTATGAGTGATTCCATTTTGAATTTGAATCTTTTTATGTACAGGTTTCGGGATTTCAGATTCAAAATAGGTCTGACCGAACCGTCCGGTTTCGGGACCATAAATAGGGTTGAGTAGTAACCTCTTCCCTGCTGGTGCAGGGGAACCTTGATTATCACTTGCTGTATACACAGCGTTTGAATTGCAGCTAACACTACATCCCTTTCCGATGTGGAAGCTGGTAGGGCCGATTTGAAAAATCGGCGCGGGGGCACCTCCTCGAATTCCAGTTTGTAACCCTGGGAAACTATTTCCAACATCCAGGGATTCAGGTCTGATCTGACCCAGGCCTGACTAAAAAGTCGAAGACGTGCCCCCACCGGTGCGGACTCCCTCAGGGGAGCCCCAGCGTCATGCTGTGGGTTTTGGAGCAGCCGGGGAAGACTTTTGTTCCAGGGCACCTGCCGAAGCAGGTGCTCTTTTGCCTCTGCCCTTACCTTTGGCAAGGAAAGAGGATCCCCGACCTCTTCTGGACTTGTGCGACCGAAAGGACTGCATCTGATAGGGTGGTACTTTCTTTTGCTGTTGGGGAATATATGGTAAAAAATTTGATTTACCTGCTGTAGCTGTGGAAACCAGGTCCGTCAGCCCATCCCCAAACAATACATCTCCCTTATAGGGTAGTACTTCCATATGTTTTTTGGAATCCGCATCACCCGTCCATTGGCGAGTCCATAAGGATCTTCTCGCCGAGATAGACATGGCATTGGCCCTAGAAGCTAGCAATCCAATGTCCCTTTGAGCATCCCTCATAAATAAGACTGCGTCTTTTATATGGGCTAGAGTTAAGAATATAGTATCCTTATCCATATTATCAAAGTGATCTGTCAGCTCATCTGTCCAAGCTGCAATTGCGCTACACACCCATGCCGACGCAATTGTCGGTCTTAGCACAGCACCCGTATGAGAATAAATACACTTTAAGGTAGTTTCTTGCCTGTGATCTGCAGGGTCCTTAAGGGCCGCTGTGTCAGGAGACGGTAGCGCCACTTTCTTGGACAAGCGCGTCAGGGCCTTGTCCACAGTGGGGGGTGATTCCCAAATCTCCCTGTCCTGCTTAGGGAAAGGGTATGCCATATAAATTATTTTGGGGATCTGTGGTCTCTTTTCCGGAGTCTCCCAAGCTTTTCCAAAGAAATCATTTAATTCATGAGATGTGGGAAAATTAATAATCTGTTTCTTTCCCTTAAACATGTGTACCCTTGTGTCGGGAACCGAGGGTTCATCCACAATATGCAACACATCCCTTATTGCCACAATCATACACTGAATGGTTTTAGTCACACTAGGGTGCAATTTTACTTCGTCATAGTCGACACTGGAATCAGAATCCGTGTCGGTAGTAGTGTCGTGTTAAGGGACGCTTTTGAGACCCCGACGGGCCCTGTGAGTCGGTCCAATCCGAGGATTGACCCCCTGATGTCCCCCCTAATTCAGCCTTATCAAGCCTTTTATGTAAAGATGCCACACTTGCATTCAACATATGCCACATGTCCATCCAATCCTGAGTCGGCACAGCCGACGGGGACACACCACTCATTTGCTCCACCTCCTCCTTGGAGAAGCCTTCCGCCTCAGACATGTCGACACACACGTACCGACACCCCACACACAGAGGGATTAACCTATAATAAGAATTTACTTACCGATAATTCTATTTCTCGGAGTCCGTAGTGGATGCTGGGGTTCCTGAAAGGACCATGGGGAACAGCGGCTCCGCAGGAGACAGGGCACAAAAAGTAAAGCTTTATGATCAGGTGGTGTGCACTGGCTCCTCCCCCTATGACCCTCCTCCAAGCCTCAGTTAGGATACTGTGCCCGGACGAGCGTACACAATAAGGAAGGATTTTGAATCCCGGGTAAGACTCATACCAGCCACACCAATCACACTGTACAACCTGTGATCTGAACCCAGTTAACAGTATGATAACAGCGGAGCCTCTGAAAAGATGGCTCACGACAATAATAACCCGATTTTTGTAACTATGTACAAGTATTGCAGATAATCCGCACTTTGGATGGGCGCCCAGCATCCACTACGGACTCCGAGAAATAGAATTATCGGTAAGTAAATTCTTATTTTCTCTATCGTCCTAGTGGATGCTGGGGTTCCTGAAAGGACCATGGGGATAATACCAAAGCTCCCAAACGGGTGGGAGAGTGCGGATGACTCTGCAGCACCGAATGAGAGAACTCCAGGTCCTCCTTAGCCAGGGTATCAAATTTGTAGGATTTTACCAACGTGTTTGCCCCTGACTAAATAGCCGCTCTGCAAAGTTGTAAAGCCGAGACCCCTCGGGCAGCCGCCCAAGATAAGCCCACCTTCCTTGTGGAATGGGCATTTACATATTTTGGCTGTGGCAGGCCTGCCACAGAATGTGCAAGCTGAATTGTATTACACATCCAACTAGCAATAGTCTGCTTAGAAGCAAGAGCACCCAGTTTGTTGGGTGCATACAGGATAACAGCAAGTCAGTTTTCCTGACTCCAGCCGTCCTGGAACCTATATTTACAGGGCCCTGACAACATCTAGCAACCTGGAGTCCTCCAAGTCCCTAGTAGGCGCAAGGCACCAAAATAAGCTGGTTCAGGTGAAACACTGACACCACCTTAGGGAGAGAACTGGGGACGAGTCCGCAGCTCTGCCCTGTCCAAATGGACAACCAGATATGGGCTTTTTTGAGAAAAAAAAACCACCAATTTGACACTCGCCTGGTCCAGGCCAGGGCCAAGAGCATGGTCACTTTTCATGTGAGATGCTTCAAATCCACAGATTTGACTGGTTTTAAACCAATGTGATTTGAGGAATCCCAGAACTACGTTGAGATCCCACAGTGCCACTGGAGGCACAAAAGGGGGGTTGTATATGCAATACTCCCTTGACAAACTTCTGGACTTCAGGAACTGAAGCCACTTCTTTCTGGAAGAAAATCGACAGGGCCGAAATTTGAACCTTAATGGACCCCAATTTGAGGCCCATAGACACTCCTGTTTGCAGGAAATGCAGGAATCGACCGAGTTGAAATTTCTTCGTGGGGCCTTTCGGGCCTCACACCACGCAACATATTTTTGCCACATGTGGTGATAATGTTGTGCGGTCACCTCCTTTCTGGCTTTGACCAGGGTAGGAATGACCTCTTCCGGAATGCCTTTTTCCCTTAGGATCCGGCGTTCCACCGCCATGCCGTCAAACGCAGCTGCGGTAAGTCTTGGAACAGACATGGTACTTGCTGAAACAAGTCCCTTCTTAGCGGCAGAGGCCATAAGTCCTCTGTGAGCATCTCTTGAAGTTCCGGGTACCAAGTCCTTCTTGGCCAATCCGGAGCCATGAGTATAGTTCTTACTCCTCTACGTCTTATAAGTCTCAGTACCTTAGGTATGAGAAGCAGAGGATGGAACACATACACCGACTGGTACATCCATGGTGTTACCAGAACGTCCACAGCTATTGCCTGAGGGTCTCTTAACCTGGCGCAATACCTGTCCCGTTTTTTGTTCAGACGGGACGCCATCATGTCCACCTTTGGTATTTCCCAACGGTTTACAATCATGTGGAAAACTTCCCGATGAAGTTTCCACTCTGCCGGGTGGAGGTCGTGCCTGCTGAGGAAGTCTGCTTTCCAGTTTCCATTCCCGGAATGAAACACTGCTGACAGTGCTATCACATGATTTTCCGCCCAGCGAAAAGTCCTTGCAGTTTTTGCCATTGCCCTCCTGCTTCTTGTGTCGCCCTGTCTATTTACGTGGGCGACTGCCGTGATGTTTTTCCCACTGGATCAATACCGGCTGACCTTGAAGCAGAGGTCTTGCTAAGCTTAGAGTATTATAAATTTACCCTTAGCTCCAGTATATTTATGTGGAGAAAAGTCTCCAGACTTGATCACACTCCCTGGAAATTTTTTCCTTGTGTGACTGCTCCCCAGCCTCTCGGGCTGGCCTCCGTGGTCACCAGCATCCAATCCTGAATGCCGAATCTGCGGCCCTCTAGAAGATGAGCACTCTGTAACCACCACAGGAGAGACACCCTTGTCCTTGGATATAGGGTTATCCGCTGATGCATCTGAAGATGCGATCCGGACCATTTGTCCAGCAGATCCCACTGAAAAAATTTTGCGTGAAATCTGCCGAATGGAATTGCTTCGTAGGAAGTCACCATCTTTACCAGGACCCTTGTGCAATGATGCACTGATTTTAGGAGGTTCCTGACTAGCTCGGATAACTCCCTGGCTTTCTCTTCCGGGAGAAACACCTTTTTCTGGACTGTGTCCAGAATCATCCCTAGGCACAGCAGACTTGTCGTCGGGATCAGCTGCGATTTTGGAGTATTTAGAATCCACCCGTGCTGTTGTAGCAGTATCCGAGATAGTGCTACTCCGACCTCCAACTGTTTCCTGGACTTTGCCCTTATCAGGAGATCGTCCAAGTAAGGGATAATTAAGACGCCTTTTCTTCGAAGAAGAATCATCATTTCGGCCATTACCTTGGTAAAGACCCGGGGTGCCGTGGACAATCCAAACGGCAGCGTCTGAAACTGATAGTGACAGTTCTGTACCACGAACCTGAGGTACCCTTAGTGAGAAGGGCAAATTTTGGACATGGAGGTAAGCATCCCTGATGTCTCGGGACACTATATAGTCCCCTTCTTCCTGGTTCGTTATCACTGCTCTGAGTGACTCCATCTTGATTTGAACCTTTGTAAGTGTTCAAATTTTTTTAGATTTAGAATAGGTCTCACCTAGCCTTCTGGCTTCAGTACCACAATATAATGTGGAATAATACCCCTTTTCTTGTTGTAGGAGGGGTAATTTGATTATCACCTGCTGGGAATACAGCTTGTGAATTGTTTCCCATACTGCCTCCTTGTCGGAGGGAGACCTTGGTAAACCAGACTTCAGGAGCCTGCGAAGGGGAAACGTCTCGACATTCCAATCTGTACCCCTGGGATACTACATGTAGGATCCAGGGGTCCTGTACGGTCCCAGCGTCATGCTGAGAGCTTGGCAGAAGCGGTGGAACGCTTCTGTTCCTGGGAATGGGCTGCCTGCTGCAGTCTTCTTCCCTTTCCTCTATCCCTGGGCAGATATGACTCTTATAGGGACGAAAGGACTGAGGCTGAAAAGACGGTGTCTTTTTCTGCAGAGATGTGACTTAGGGTAAAAACGGTGGATTTTCCAGCAGTTGCCGTGGCCACCAGGTCCGATGGACCGACCCCAAATAACTCCTCTTCCTTTATACGGCAATACACCTTTGTGCCGTTTGGAATCTGCATCACCTGACCACTGTCGTGTCCATAAACATCTAATGGAAGATACGGACATCGCACTTACTCTTGATGCCAGAGTGCAAATATCCCTCTGTGCATCTCGCATATATAGAAAATGCATCCTTTAAATGCTCTATAGTCAATAAAATACTGTCCCTGTCAAGGGTATCAATATTTTTAGTCAGGGAATCCGACCAAGCCACCCCAGCTCTGCACATCCAGGCTGAGGCGATCGCTGGTCGCAGTATAACACCAGTATGTGTGTATATACTTTTTATGATATTTTCCAGCCTCCTGTCAGCTGGCTCCTTGAGGACGGCCCTATCTATAGACGGTACCGCCACTTGTTTTGATAAGCGTGTGAGCGCCTTATCCACCCTAAGGGGTGTTTCCCAACGCGCCCTAACTTCTGGCGGGAAAGGGTATACCGCCCATAATTTTCTATCGGGGGGAACCCACGCATCATCACACACTTCATTTAATTTATCTGATTCAGGAAAAACTACGGTAGTTTTTTTCACATCCCACATAATACCCTCTTTTGTGGTACTTGTAGTATCAGAAATATGTAACACCTCCTTCATTGCCCTTAACGTGTGGCCCTAATAAGGAATACGTTTGTTTATTCACCGTCGACACTGGATTCAGTGTCCGTGTCTGTGTCGACCGACTAAAGTAAACGGGCGTTTTAAAACCCCTGACGGTGTTTCTGAGACGTCTGGACCGGTACTAATTGTTTGTCGGCCGTCTCATGTCGTCAACCGACCTTGCAGCGTGTTGACATTATCACGTAATTCCCTAAATAAGCCATCCATTCCGGTGTCGACTCCCTAGAGAGTGACATCACCATTACAGGCAATTGCTCCGCCTCCTCACCAACATCGTCCTCATACATGTCGACACACACGTACCGACACACAGCACACACACAGGGAATGCTCTGATAGAGGACAGGACCCACTAGCCCTTTGGAGAGACAGAGGGAGAGTTTGCCAGCACACACCAAAAACGCTATAATTATATAGGGACAACCTTATATAAGTGTTTTCCCTTATAGCAGCCGTGGCCAACCTGTGGCTCTTGAGCCGCATGAGGCTCTTTCTTTATTCAAATGTGGCTCCCGACACTCAAAGTCACTTGACCACAACAGATCCTGGAAACTGGTCCACTCCAACCAGACACACAGCAGCACTACGGCGACTGAAAATTGAGGGAGCCAGATACTGGGCTGTAGTGACATATGAAGGTGGGCTGAAGTGACACAAGGGGGAGCTGGCTGGAGTGACACAGAAGGATCCTGGTAGGAGAGACATAATGGGGGAGCTGACTGGAGTGACACAGGAGGGTGCTGGCTGGAGTGACACAGGAGGGTGCTGGCAGAAGTGACACAATGGTGGAGCTGGCTGGAGTGACAAAGGAGAATCCAGGCAGAAGAGACACAATGGGGAGCTGACTGGAGTGACACAGGAGGGTGCTGGCTGGAGTGACACATTGACACATGGGGGAGCTTGCTGGAGTGACATAGGAAAGTGCTGGCTGGAGTGACACATGGAGGAGCTGAAGTGTATTATGTGAATATGGCTTTTTCAATATATTTTATGTGGATCTGGCATTTACATTGTATTTTATACCAGGGGTGTGCACACGCTCCTTTGGTTTGATGTCGGCTCTTTGACGTAACTAAAAGATTTTTTGGCTGTTTGTCTCTGACTGGTTGGCCACCCCTGCCTTATAGCATCTTTTATATATTTCTAACGCCAAATTAGTGCCCCCCCTCTCTGTTTAACCCTGTTTCTGTAGTGCAGTGCAGGGGAGAGCCTGGGAGCCTTCCCTCCAGCCTTTCTGTGAGGGAAAATGGCGCTGTGTGCTGAGGAGATAGGCCCCGCCCCTTTTTCGGCGGGCTCGTCTCCCGCTCTTTAATGGATTCTGGCAGGGGTTAAATATCTCCATATAGCCCCCGGAGGCTATATGTGAGGTATTTTTAGCCAAAAAAGGTTTTCATTTGCCTCCCAGGGCGCCCCCCTCCCAGCGCCCTGCACCCTCAGTGACTGCCGTGTGAAGTGTGCTGAGAGGAAATGGCGCACAGCTGCAGTGCTGTGCGCTACCTTAAGAAGACTGAGGAGTCTTCTGCCGCCGATTCTGGACCTCTTCTCGTTTCAGCATCTGCAAGGGGGCCGGCGGCGAGGCTCCGGTGACCATCCAGGCTGTACCTGTGATCGTCCCTCTGGAGCTAATGTCCAGTAGCCAAAGAAGCCAATCCATCCTGCACGCAGGTGAGTTCACTTCTTCTCCCCTAAGTCCCTCGTTGCAGTGATCCTGTTGCCAGCAGGACTCACTGTAAAATAAAAAACCTAAGCTAAACTTTTCTAAGCAGCTCTTTAGGAGAGCCACCTAGATTGCACCCTTCTCGGCCGGGCACAAAAATCTAACTGAGGCTTGGAGGAGGGTCATAGGGGGAGGAGCCAGTGCACACCACCTGATCATAAAGCTTTACTTTTTGTGCCCTGTCTCCTGCGGAGCCGCTGTTCCCCATGGTCCTTTCAGGAACCCCAGCATCCACTAGGACGATAGAGAAAAGGGGACAAAACCCCAACCAGGCCTTAGGAGAGACAGAGAGAGAGAGTATGCCAGCACACACCAGCGCTTAAAAACACTGGAATATATATGACCAGATAGCGCTTTTTATATATATAACCTTAATTCCCACTCACTGCGTCGCCAAAGTGCCCCCCTCCTCTTTTTTCCAGCCTGTGAAGTTCAGCAGGGGAGAGATCAGGGAGCCAGCGTATCCTCATGCAGTTCCTGTGGAGAAAATGGCGCTGGTTAGTGCTGAGGATCAAGCCCCGCCCACCCGACGGCGGGCTTCGGTCCCAGTAATTCTATATAAAAAATGGCGGGGGATTTTAGGATTTACTGTCCCACAGCCTAATCCTGCTTTATATTGCCAAAAAATGAGGAAACTTGCTGCCCAGGGCGCCCCCCCCTGCGCCCTGCACCCTTCAGTGCCTGCTTGTGTGTGTGTACTGGGAGCAATGGCGCGCAGCGCTTACCTCATGAAGATCTGATGTCTTCTGCCGCCTGATGTCTTCTTTGCCTTCTCATACTCACCTGGCTTCTATCTTCGGCATCTGTGAGGAGGATGGCGGCGCGGTGAGACCTGTGTTCCGACTCCCTCTAGAGCTAATGGTGTCCACTAGCCTTAGACACAGTGCCCAACTTGACAAGCCAGCTCTGCTTCTCTCTCCTCAGTCCCACGATGCAGGGAGCCTGTTGCCAACAGGACTCCCTGAAAATAAAAAACCTAACAAAATTCTTCAAAACAGAAAACTCTGGAGAGCTCTCTGCATTGTACCCTTTCTCCTCTGGGCACAGAATCTAACTGAGGTCTGGAGGAGGGGCATAGAGGGAGGAGCCAGTGCACACCCATAGTCAAAGTTCTTTTTAGGTGCCGTATCTCCTGCGGAGCCCGTCTATACCCCATGGTCCTTACGGAGTCCCCAGCATCCTCTAGGACGTAAGAGAAAAAAGGTTTAGGTACAAAAATGTCAGAAAATGAAACCGAAAACGCAGGTCAATCAAGTTCCAACTTTCATTCTCACATCACCTACTGTAGCTGTTCCAGAATAATAAGATTTTACTCACCGGTAAATCTATTTCTCGTAGTCCGTAGTGGATGCTGGGAACTCCGTAATTCCGTGGGGAATAGACGGGCTCCGCAGGAGACTGGGCACTCTAAAAGAAAGATTAGGTACTATCTGGTGTGCACTGGCTCCTCCCTCTATGCCCCTCCTCCAGACCTCAGTTAGGATACTGTGCCCGGAAGAGCTGACACAATAAGGAAGGATTTTGAATCCCGGGTAAGGATCATACCAGCCACACCAATCACACCGTACAACTCGTGATACTATACCCAGTTAACAGTATGAAATATAACTGAGCCTCTCAACAATAACCCTTTAGTTAGGCAATAACTATATACAAGTATTGCAGACAATCCGCACTTGGGATGGGCGCCCAGCATCCACTACGGACTACGAGAAATAGATTTACCGGTGAGTAAAATCTTATTTTCTTTGACGTCCTAGTGGATGCTGGGAACTCCGTAAGGACCATGGGGATTATACCAAAGCTCCCAAACGGGCGGGAGAGTGCGGATGACTCAGCAGCACCGAATGAGAGAACTCAAGGTCCTCCTCAGCCAGGGTATCAAATTTGTAGAATTTAGCAAACGTGTTTGCCCCTGACCAAGTTGCAGCTAGGCAAAGTTGTAAAGCCGAGACCCCTCGGGCAGCCGCCCAAGATGAGCCCACTTTCCTCGTGGAATGGGCTGTTACTGATTTAGGATGCGGCAATCCAGCCGCAGAATGCTCCAGCTGAATTGTGCTACAAATTCAGCGAGCAATAGTCTGCTTAGAAGCAGGAGCACCTATTTTGTTGGGTGCCTACAGGATAAAAAAACGAGTCAGTTTTCCTGACTCCAGCCGTCCTGAAAATATAAATTTTTAAGGCCCTGACTACGTCCAGTAACTTGGACTCTTCCAAGTCCCTAGTAGCCGCAGGCACTACAATAGGTTGGTTCAATTGAAAAGCTGATACCACCTTAGGGAGAAACTGGGGACGAGTCCTCAATTCTGCCCTATCCATATGGAAAATCAGATAAGGGCTTTTACATGACAAAGCCGCCAATTCTGACACACGCCTGGCCGAAGCCAAGGCCAATAACATGACCACTTTCCACGTGAGATATTTCAAATCCACAGTTTTAAGTGGCTCAAACCAATGTGATTTTAAGAAACTCAACACCACGTTGAGATCCCAAGGTGCCACAGAAGGCACAAAAAAGGGGCTGAATATGTAGCACTCCCTTTACAAATGTCTGAACTCCAGGCAGTGAAGCCAGTTCTTTCTGGAAGAAAATCGACAGAGCCGAAATCTGGACCTTAATGGATCCCAATTTTAGGCACATAGTCACTCCTGACTGTAGGAAGTGCAGAAAACGACCCAGCTGAAATTCCTCTGTTGGGGCCTTCCTGGCCTCACACCACGCAACATATTTTCGCCAAATACGGTGATAATGGTTTGCGGTTACTTCTTTCCTGGCTTTTATCAGCGTAGGAATGACTTCCTCCGGAATGCCCTTTTGCTTTAGGATCCGGAAATTCAACTGTCATGCCGTCCAACGCAGCCGCGGTAAGTCTTGGAACAGACAGGGCCCCTGCTGTAGCAGATCCTGTCTGGGTGGTAGAGGCCATGGGTCCTCTGATATTATTTCTTGAAGTTCTGGGTACCAAGCTCTTCTTGGCCCATCCGGAACCACGAGTATCGTTCTTACTCCTCGTTTTCTTATTATTCTCAGTACCTTTGGTATGAGAGGCAGAGGAGGGAATACATAAACCGACTGGTACACCTACGGTGTCACTAGACCGTCCACAGCTATTGCCTGAGGGTCCCTTGACCTGGCGCAATATCTAGTTTTTTGTTTAGGCGGGACGCCATCATGTCCACCTGTGGCCTTTCCCAACGGTTTACCAACAGTTGGAAGACTTCTGGATGAAGTCCCCACTCTCCCGGGTGTAGGTCGTGTCTGCTGAGGAAGTCTGCTTCCCAGTTGTCCACTCCCGGAATGAACACTGCTGACAGTGCTAAGACGTGATTTTCCGCCCATCGGAGAATCCTTGTGGCTTCTGCCATCGCCATCCTGCTTCCTGTGCCGCCCTGTCGGTTTACATGGGCGACTGCCGTGATGTTGTCTGATTGGATCAGTACCGGCTGGTTTTGAAGCAGAGGCCTTGCCAGACTTAGGGCATTGTAAATGGCCCTCAGTTCCAGAATATTTATGTGTAGGGACGACTCCTGACTTGACCAAAGTCCTTGGAAATTTCTTCCCTGTGTGACTGCCCCCCAGCCTCGAAGGCTGGCATCCGTGGTTACCAGGACCCAGTCCTGTATGCCGAATCTGCGGCCCTCTTGAAGATGAGCACTCTGCAGCCACCACAGTAGAGATACCTTGGTCCTTGGAGACAGGGTTATCAGCCGATGCATCTGAAGATGCGATTCCGACCACTTGTCCAAGAGGTCCCACTGAAAAGGTTCTTGCATGGAACCTGCCGAATGGAATTTTGCTTCGTAAGAAGCTACCATTTTACCCAGGACTCGTGTGCAGTGATGCACCGATACCTGTTTTGGTTTCAGGAGGTCTCTGACTAGAGATGACAGCTCCTTGGCTTTCTCCTGCGGGAGAAACTTTCTGTTCTGTGTCCAGAACCATCCCCAGGAACAGCAGGCGTGTGGTAGGAACCAGCTGTGACTTTGGAATGTATAGAATCCATCCGTGCTGATGTAGCACTTCCCGAGATAGTGCTACTCCGACCAACAACTGCTCCATGGACCTCGCCTTTATAAGGAGATCGTCCAAGTACGGGATAATTAAAAACTCCCTTTTTTCGAAGGAGTATCATCATTTCTGCCATTACCTTGGTAAAGACCCTCGGTGCCGTGGACAGTCCAAACGGCAGTGTTTGGAATTGGTAATGGCAATCCTGTACCACAAATCTGAGGTACTCCTGGTGAGGATGGTAAATGGGGACATGTAGGTAAGCATCCTTGATGTCCAGGGATACCATGTAATCCCCCTCCTCCAGGCTTGCAATAACCGCCCTGAGCGATTCCATCTTGAACTTGAATTTTTTTATGTATGTGTTCAAGGACTTCAAATTTAAAATGGGTCTCACCGAACCGTCCGGTTTCGGTACCACAAACAGTGTGGAATAGTAAGCCCGTCCTTGTTGAAGTAAGGTCACCTTGACGATCACCTGCTGGGAATACAGCTTGTGAATTGCCTCTAGCACAGCCTCCCTGCCTGAGGGAGTTGTCGGCAAGGCAGATTTGAGGAAACGGCGGGGGGGAGACGCCTCGAATTCCAGCCTGTACCCCTGAGATACTACTTGAAGGATCCAGGGATCCACCTGTGAGCGAGCCCACTGATCGCTGAAATTTTTGAGGCGGCCCCCCACCGTACCTGGCTACGCCTGTGGAGCCCCCGCGTCATGCGGTGGACTCAGAGGAAGCGGGGGAAGAATTTTGATTCTGGGAACTGGCTGACTGGTGCAGCTTTTTCCCTCTTCCCTCGTCTCTGTGCAGAAAGGAAGCGCCTTTGACCCGCTTGCTTTTCTGAAGCCGAAAGGACTGTACCTGATAATACAGTGCTTTCTTAGGCTGTGAGGAAACCTGAGGTAAAAATTTTTCTTCCCAGCTGTTGCTGTGGATACGAAGTCCCAGAGACCATCCCCAAACAATTCCTCACCCTTATAAGGCTCTATGTGCCTTTTAAAGTCAGCATCACCTGTCCAGTGTCGGGTCTCTAATACCCTCCTGACAGAATGGACATTGCATTAATTCTGGATGCCAGCCGGCAAAATATCCCTCTGTGCATCCCTCATATATAAGACGACGTCTTATGTTCGCAAAATAGTATCCCTGTTTGACAGGGTTACAGACCACGCTGCAGCAGCACTATCTGCAGGTCTCAGTCTAGTACCTGAGTGTGTAAATACAGACTTCAGTATAGCCTCCTGCTTTTTATCAGCAGGTACCTTCAAAGTGGCCGTATCCTAAGGCGGCAGTGCCACCTTTTTTGACAAACGTGTGAGCGCCTTATCCACCCTAGGGGATATCTCCCAGCGTAACTTATCCTCTGGCGGGAAAAGGTACGCCATCAGTAACTTTTTAGAAATTATCAGTTTCTTATCGGGGGAACCCACGCTTTTTCACACTTCATTCACTCATTGGATGGGGGAACAAAACACTGCCTGCTTTTTCTCCCCAAACATAAAACCCTTTTTTAGTGGTACTTGGGTTAATGTCAGAAATGTGTAACACATTTTTTATTGCCGGGATCATGTAACGGATGTTCCTAGTGGATTGTGTATATGTCTCAACCTCGTCGACATTGGAGTCAGACTCCGTGTCGACATCTGTGTCTGCCATCTGAGGGAGCGGGCGTTTTTGAGCCCCTGATGGCCTTTGAGACACCTGGGCAGGCGCGGGCTGAGAAGCCGGCTGTCCCATAGCTGTTACGTCATCCAGCCTTTTATGTAAGGAGTTGACACTGTCGGTTAATACCTTCCACCTATCCATCCACTCTGGTGTCGGCCCACAGGGGGCGACATCCCATTTATCGGCATCTGCTCCGCCTCCACATAAACCTCCTCATCAAACAAGTCGACACAGCCGTACCGACACACCACACACACACAGGGAATGCTCAGACTGAGGACAGGACCCCACACAGCCCTTTGGGGAGACAGAGAGAGAGTATGCCAGCACACACCAGAGCGCTATATAATGTAGGGATAAACACTATCACTGAGTGAATTTTCCCCAATAGCTGCTTGTATAAACAATATTGCGCCTAAATTTAGTGCCCCCCCTCTCTTTTTAACCCTTTGAGCCTGAAAACTACAGGGGACAGCCTGGGGAGCTGTCTTCCAGTTACACTGTGAAGAGAAAATGGCGCCAGTGTGCCGAGGGAGATAGCTCCGCCCCTTTTTCGCTGACTTTTCTCCCGCTTTTTTATGGATTCTGGCAGGGGTAATTATCATATATATAGCCTCTGGGGCTATATATTGTGATTATTTTGCCAGCCAAGGTGTTTTTATTGCTGCTCAGGGCGCCCCCCCCCCAGCGCCCTGCACCCTCAGTGACCGGAGTGTGAAGTGTGTATGAGGAGCAATGGCGCACAGCTGCAGTGCTGTGCGCTACCTTGGTGAAGACTGATGTCTTCTGCCGCCGATTTTCCGGACCTCTTCTTGCTTCTGGCTCTGTAAGGGGGACGGCGGCGCGGCTCCGGGAACGAACACCAATGACGGGTCCTGCGGTCGATCCCTCTGGAGCTAATGGTGTCCAGTAGCCTAAGAAGCCCAAGCTAGCTGCAAGCAGGTAGGTTCGCTTCTTCTCCCCTTAGTCCCTCGTTGCAGTGAGCCTGTTGCCAGCAGGTCTCACTGTAAAATAAAAAACCTAACATATACTTTCTTTCTAGGAGCTCAGGAGAGCCCCTAGTGTGCATCCAGCTCGGCCGGGCACAGAAATCTAACTGAGGTCTGGAGGAGGGGCATAGAGGGAGGAGTCAGTGCACACCAGATAGTACCTAATCTTTCTTTTAGAGTGCCCAGTCTCCTGCGGAGCCCGTCTATTCCCCATGGTCCTTACGGAGTTCCCAGCATCCACTAGGACGTCAGAGAAAAATAAGAATTTACTTACCGATAATTCTATTTCTCATAGTCCGTAGTGGATGCTGGGGACTCCGAAAGGACCATGGGGGATAGCGGCTCCGCAGGAGACTGGGCACATCTAAAGAAAGCTTTAGGATTATCTGGTGTGCACTGGCTCCTCCCCCCATGACCCTCCTCCAAGCCTCAGTTAGGATACTGTGCCCGGACGAGCGTACACAATAAGGAAGGATCTTGAATCCCGGGTAAGACTCTTACCAGCCACACCAATCACACCGTACAACTTGTGATCTGAACCCAGTTAACAGCATGATAACAGAAGGAGCCTCTGAAAAGATGGCTCACAACAACAAAAAACCCGATTTTTGTAACAATAACTATGTACAAGTAATGCAGACAATCCGCACTTGGGATGGGCGCCCAGCATCCACTACGGACTATGAGAAATAGAATTATCGGTAAGTAAATTCTTATTTTCTCTAACGTCCTAGTGGATGCTGGGGACTCCGAAAGGACCATGGGGATTATACCAAAGCTCCCAAACGGGCGGGAGAGTGCGGATGACTCTGCAGCACCGAATGAGAGAACTCCAGGTCCTCCTCAACCAGGGTATCAAATTTGTAGAATTTAGCAAACGTGTTTGCCCCTGACCAAGTAGCAGCTCGGCAAAGTTGTAAAGCCGAGACCCCTCGGGCAGCCGCCCAAGATGAGCCCACTTTCCGTGTGGAATGGGCTTTTACAGATTTTGGCTGTGGCAGGCCTGCCACAGAATGTGCAAGCTGAATTGTACTACAAATCCAACGAGCAATCGTCTGCTTAGAAGCAGGAGCACCCAGCTTGTTGGGTGCATACAGGATAAACAGCGAGTCAGATTTTCTGACTCCAGCCGTCCTGGAAACATATATTTTCAGGGCCCTGACTACGTCCAGCAACTTGGAATCCTCCAAGTCCCTAGTAGCCGCAGGCACCACAAATAGGTTGGTTCAGGTGAAACGCTGAAACCACCTTAGGGAGAAACTGAGGACGAGTCCTCAATTTCGCCCTGTCCAAATGGAACATCAGATAAGGGCTTTTTCAGGATAAAGCCGCCAATTCTGACACGCGCCTGGCCCAGGCCAGGGCCAACAGCATGACCACTTTCCATGTGAGATATTGTAACTCCACAGATTTAAGTGGTTCAAACCAATGTGACTTTTGGAACCCAAAACTACATTGAGATCCCAAAGTGCCACTGGAGGCACAAAAGGAGGCTGTATATGCAGTACCCCTTTTACAAACGTCTGAACTTCAGGGACTGAAGCTAGTTCTTTTTGGAAGAAAATTGACAGGGCCGAAATTTGAACCTTAATGGACCCCAATTTCAGGCCCATAGACACTCCTGTTTGCAGGAAATGTAGGAATCGACCCAGTTGAATTTCCACCGTCGGGCCTTACTGGCCTCGCACCACGCAACATATTTTCACCAATTGCGGTGATAATGTTTTTGCGGTTACATCCTTCCTGGCTTTGATCAGGATAGGGATGACTTCATCCAGAATGCCCTTTTTCCTTCAGGATCCGGTGTTCAACCGCCATGCCGTCAAACGCAGCCGCGGTAAGTCTTGGAACAGACAGGGTCCTTGCTGGAGGTAGAGGTAGAGGCCACGGATCCTCCGTGAGCATCTCTTGAAGTTCCGGTTACCAAGTCCTTCTTGGCCAATCCGGAGCCACGAATATAGTGCTTACTCCTCACCATCTTATCAATCTCAGTACCTTGGGTATGAGAGGCAGAGGAGGGAACACATACCCTGACTGGTACACCCACGGTGTTACCAGAGCGTCTACAGCTATTGCCTGAGGGTCCCTGGACCTGGCGCAATACCTGTCGAGTTTTTCCCAACGGTTTATAATCATGTGGAAGACTTCTGGGTGAAGTCCCCACTCTCCCGGGTGGAGGTCGTGCTGAGGAAGTCTGCTTCCCAGTTGTCCACTCCCGGAATGAATACTGCTGACAGTGCTATCACATGATTTTCCGCCCAGCGAAGAATCCTTGCAGCTTCTGCCATTGCCCTCCTGCTTCTTGTGCCACCCTGTCTGTTTACGTGGGTGACTGCCGTGATGTTGTCCGACTGGATCAACACCGGCTGACCTTGAAGCAGAGGTCTTGCTAAGCTTAGAGCATTGTAAATGTCCCTTAGCTTCAGGATATTTATGTGAAGTGATGTCTCCAGGCTTGACCATAAGTCCTGGATATTCCTTCCCTGTGTGACTGCTCCCCAGCCTCGCAGGCTGGCATCCGTGGTTACCAGGACCCAGTCCTGAATGCCGAATCTGCGGCCCTCTAGAAGATGAGCACTCTGCAACCACCACAGGAGGGACACCCTTGTCCTTGGTGACAGGGTTATCCGCTGATGCATCTGAAGATACGACCCGGACCATTTGTCCAGCAGGTCCCACTGGAAAGTTCTTGCGTGGAATCTGCCGAATGGGATTGCTTCGTAGGAAGCCACCATTTTACCCAGAACCCTTGTGCATTGATGCACTGAGACTTGGCTCGGTTTTAGGAGGTTCCTGACTAGCTCGGATAACTCCCTGGCTTTCTCCTCCGGGAGAAACACCTTTTTCTGGACTGTGTCCAGGATCATCCCTAGGAACAGAAGACAAGTCGTCGGAACCAGCTGCGATTTTGGAATATTGAGAATCCAACCGTGCTGCAGCAACACTACCTGAGATAGTGCTACACCGACCTCCAACTGTTCCCTGGATCTTACCCTTATCAGGGAATTGTCCAAGTAAGGGATAACTAAAATTCCCTTCCTTTGAAGGAATATCATCATTTCGGCCATTACCTTGGTAAAGACCCGGGGTGCCGTGGACCATCCATACGGCAGCGTCTGAACTGATAGTGACAGTTCTGTACCATAAACCTGAGGTACCCTTGGTGAGAAGGGTAAATTTTGACATGAAGGTAAGCATCCTTGATGTCCCGAGACATCATGTAGTCCCCTTCTTCCAGGTTCGCAATCACTGCTCTGAGTGACTCAATCTTGAATTTGAACCTCTGTATGTAAGTGTTCAAAGATTTTAGATTTAGAATCGGTCTCACCGAGCCGTCCGGCTTCGATACCACAACAGTGTGGAATAATACCCCGTTCCCTGTTGCAGGAGGGGTATCTTGATTATCACCTGCTGGGAATACAGCTTGTGAATGGCTTCCAAAACTGTCTCCCTGTCAGAAGGAGACATCGGTAAAGCCGACTTTAGGAAAACGGCGAGGGGGAGACGTCTCGAATTCTAATTTGTACCCCTGAGATATCACCTGAAGGATCCAGGGGTCTACTTGCGAGTGAGCCCACTGCGCGCTGAAATTCATTGAGACGGGCCCCCCCACCGTGCCTGATTCTGCTTGTAAAGCCCCAGCGTATACTGAGGGCTTGGCAGAGGCGGGAGAGGGTTTCTGTTCCTGGGAACTGGCTGATTTCTGCAGCCTTTTTCCTCTCCCTCTGTCACGGGGCAGAAATGAGGAACCTTTTGCCCGCTTATCCACGAAAAGACTGCGCCTGATAATACGGCGTCTTCTCATGTTGAGAGGCGACCTGGGGTACAAACGTGGATTTCCCAGCTGTTGTCGTGGCCACCAGGTCTGAAAGACCGACCCCAAATAACTCCTCCCCTTAATAAGGCAATACTTCCAAATGCCGTTTGGAATACGCATCACCTGACCACTGACGTGTCCATAACCCTCTACTGGTAGAAATGGACAACGCACTTAGACTTGATGCCAGTCGGCAAATATTCCGCTGTGCATCACGCATATATAGAAATGCATCTTTCAAATGCTCTATAGGCAAAAATATACTGGGTATAGGGTATCAATATTTTCAGTCAGGGAATCCGACCACGCCAACCCAGCACTGCACATCCAGGCTGAGGCGATTGCTGGTCGCAGTATAACACCAGTATGTGTGTAAATACATTTTAGGATACCCTCCTGCTTTCTATCAGCAGGATCCTTAAGGGCGGCCATCTCAGGAGAGGATAGAGCCCTTACAAGCGTGTGAGCGCTTTATCCACCCTAGGGGGTGTTTCCCAACGCACCCTAACCTCTGGCGGGAAAGGATATAATGCCAATAACATTTTAGAAATTGTTATCGGGGGAAACCCACGCATCATCACACACCTCATTTCATTTCTCAGATTTAGGAAAACTACAGGTAGTTTTTCCTCACCGAACATAATACCCCTTTTTTTGGTGGTACTCGTATTATCAGAAATGTGTAAAACATTTTTCATTGCCTCAATCATGTAATGTGTGGCCCTACTGGAAGTCACATTTGTCTCTTCACCGTCGACACTGGAGTCAGTATCCGTGTCGGCGTCTATATCTGCCATCTGAGGTAATGGGCGCTTTATAGCCCCTGACGGCATATATCTGGACAGGCACAAGCTGAGTAGCCGGCTGTCTCATGTCAACCACTGTCTTTTATACAGAGCTGACACTGTCACGTAATTTCTTCCAACAGTTCATCCACTCAGGTGTCGACCTCCTAGGGGGTGACATCACTATTACAGGCAATCTGCTCCGTCTCCACATCATTTTTCTCCTCATACATGTCGACACAAAAGTACCGACATACAGCACACACACAGGGAATGCTCTGATAGAGGACAGGACCCCACTAGCCCTTTGGGGAGACAGAGGGAGAGTTTGCCAGCACACACCAGAGCGCTATATATATACAGGGATAACCTTATATAAGTGTTTTTCCCCTTATAGCTGCTGTATAGTTAATACTGCGCCTAATTTGTGCCCCCCTCTCTTTTTTAACCCTTTCTGTAGTGTAGTGACTGCAGGGGAGAGCCAGGGAGCTTCCCTCCAACGGAGCTGTGAGGGAAAATGGCGCCAGTGTGCTGAGGAGATAAGGCCGCCGATAAGGGGGCGGAGCCTATCTCCCGTTTTTTTATGTATTTTGGCAGGGGTTAAATGCATCCATATAGCCCAGGAGCTATATGTGATGCATTTTTTTGCCATCCAAGGTGTTTATTATTGCGTCTCAGGGCGCCCCCCCCAGCGCCCTGCACCCTCAGTGACCGGAGTGTGAAGTGTGCTGAGAGCAATGGCGCACAGCTGCAGTGCTGTGCGCTACCTTGTTGAAGACAGGACGTCTTCTGCCGCCGATTTTCCGGACCTCTTCTGCCTTCTGGCTCTGTAAGGGGGCCAGCGGCGCGGCTCTGGGACCCATCCAAGCTGGGCCTGTGATCGTCCCTCTGGAGCTAATGTCCAGTAGCCTAAGAAGCCCAATCCACTCTGCACGCAGGTGAGTTCGCTTCTTCTCCCCTTAGTCCCTCGATGCAGTGAGCCTGTTGCCAGCAGGTCTCACTGAAAATAAAAAACCTAAACTAAAACTTTCACTAAGAAGCTCAGGAGAGCCCCTAGTGTGCACCCTTCTCGTTCAGGCACAGAGATCTAACTGAGGCTTGGAGGAGGGTCATGGGGGGAGGAGCCAGTGCACACCAGATAGTCCTAAAGCTTTCTTTAGATGTGCCCAGTCTCCTGCGGAGCCGCTATCCCCCATGGTCCTTTCGGAGTCCCCAGCATCCACTAGGACGTTAGAGAAAATAAGAATTTACTTACCGATAATTCTATTTCTCATAGTCCGTAGTGGATGCTGGGGACTCCGAAAGGACCATGGGGAATAGCGGCTCCGCAGGAGACTGGGCACAAAGTAAAAGCTTTAGGACTAGCTGGTGTGCACTGGCTCCTCCCCCTATGACCCTCCTCCAAGCCTCAGTTAGGATACTGTGCCCGGACGAGCGTACACAATAAGGAAGGATTTTGAATCCCGGGTAAGACTCATTACCAGCCACACCAATCACACTGTACAACTTGTGATCTGAACCCAGTTAACAGCATGATAACAGAAGGAGCCTCTGAAAAGATGGCTCACAACAACAATAACCCGATTTTTGTAACAATAACTATGTACAAGTAATGCAGACAATCCGCACTTGGGATGGGCGCCCAGCATCCACTACGGACTATGAGAAATAGAATTATCGGTAAGTAAATTCTTATTTTCTCTAACGTCCTAGTGGATGCTGGGGACTCCGAAAGGACCATGGGGATTATACCAAAGCTCCCAAACGGGCGGGAGAGTGCGGATGACTCTGCAGCACCGAATGAGAGAACTCCAGGTCCTCCTCAGCCAGGGTATCAAATTTGTAGAATTTAGCAAACGTGTTTGCCCCTGACCATGTAGCTGCTCGGCAAAGTTGTAAAGCCGAGACCCCTCGGGCAGCCGCCCAAGATGAGCCCACTTTCCGTGTGGAATGGGCTTTTATAGATTTTGGCTGTGGCAGGCCTGCCACAGAATGTGCAAGCTGAATTGTACTACAAATCCAACGAGCAATCGTCTGCTTAGAAGCAGGAGCACCCAGTTTGTTGGGTGCATACAGGATAAACAGCGAGTCAGATTTTCTGACTCCAGCCGTCCTGGAAACATATATTTTCAGGGCCCTGACTACGTCCAGACACTTGGAATCCTCCAAGTCCCTAGTAGCCGCAGGCACCACAATAGGTTGGTTTAAGTGAAATGCTGAAACCACCTTAGGGAGAAATTGAGGACGAGTCCTCAATTCTGCCCTGTCCGTATGAAAAATTAGGTAAGGGCTTTTATAGGATAAAGCCGCCAATTCTGATACACACCTGGCTGAAGCCAGGGCTAACAGCATTACCACTTTCCATGTGAGATATTTCAAGTCCACAGTGGTGAGTGGTTCAAACCAATGTGATTTTAGGAATCCCAACACTACCTTGAGATCCCAAGGTGCCACTGGAGGCACAAAAGGAGGCTGTATATGCAGTACTCCCTTGACAAACGTCTGAACTTCAGGAACAGAAGCTAGTTCTTTTTGGAAGAATATCGACAGGGCCGAAATTTGAACCTTAATGGACCCTAATTTGAGGCCCATAGACAGTCCTGTTTGCAGGAAATGCAGGAATCGACCCAGTTAAAATTCCTCTGTAGGGGCCTTCCTGGCCTCGCACCACGCAACATATTTACGCCAAATACGGTGATAATGTTGTACGGTTACATCCTTCCTGGCTTTGATCAGGGTAGGGATGACTTCATCCGGAATGCCTTTTTCCTTCAGGATCCGGCGTTCAACCGCCATGCCGTCAACGCAGCCGCGGTAAGTCTTGGAACAGACATGGTCCCTGCTGGAGCAGGTCCTGTCTTAGAGGTAGAGGCCACGGGTCTTCCGTGAGCATCTCTTGAATTTCCGGGTACCAAGTCCTTCTTGGCCAATCCGGAGCCACGAGTATAGTCTTTACTCCTCTCCTTCTTATGACTCTCAGTACTTTTGGTATGAGAGGAAGAGGAGGGAACACATACACTGACCGGTACACCCATGGTGTTACCAGAGCGTCCACAGCTATTGCCTGAGGGTCCCTTGACCTGGAGCAATATCTGTCCAGTTTTTTGTTGAGGCGAGACGCCATCATGTCCACCTTTGGTTTTTCCCAACGGTTTACAATCATGTGGAAGACTTCTGGGTGAAGTCCCCACTCCCCCGGGTGAAGATCGTGTCTGCTGAGGAAGTCTGCTTCCCAGTTGTCCACTCCCGGAATGAACACTGCTGACAGTGCTATCACATGATTTTCCGCCCAGCGAAGAATCCTTGCCACTTCCGTCATTGCCCTCCTGCTTCTCGTGCCGCCCTGTCTGTTTACGTGGGCGACTGCCGTGATGTTGTCCGACTGGATCAATACTGGCTGACCCTGAAGCAGAGGCCTTGCCTGACTTAGGGCATTGTAAATGGCCCTTAGTTCCAGGATATTTATGTGAAGTGACGTTTCCATGCTTGACCACAAGCCCTGGAAATTTTTTCCCTGTGTGACTGCTCCCCAGCCTCTCAGGCTGGCATCCGTGGTCACCAGGACCCAATCCTGAATGCCGAATCTGCGGCCCTCTAGGAGATGAGCACTCTGTAACCACCACAGGAGAGACACCCTTGTCCTTGGAGACAGGGTTATCCGCTGATGCATTTGAAGATGCGATCCGGACCATTTGTCTAGCAGATCCAACTGAAAAGTTCTTGCGTGGAATCTGCCGAATGGAATCGCTTCGTAAGAAGCCACCATCTTTCCCAGGACCCTTGTGCACTGATGCACTGACACCTGGCCTGGTCTTAGGAGTTTCCTGACTAGGTCGGATAACTCCCTGGCTTTCTCTTCCGGGAGAAACACCTTTTTCTGTACTGTGTCCAGAATCATCCCTAGGAACAGCAGACGTGTCGTCGGAATCAGCTGCGATTTTGGAATATTTAGAATCCATCCGTGCTGTCGTAGTACTATTTGCGATAGTGCTACTCCGACCTCTAACTGTTCTCTGGACCTTGCCCTTATCAGGAGATCGTCCAAGTAAGGGATAATTAAGACGCCTTTTCTTCGAAGAAGAATCATCATTTCGGCCATTACCTTGGTAAAGACCCGGGGTGCCGTGGACAATCCAAACGGCAGCGTCTGAAACTGATAGTGACAGTTCTGTACCACAAACCTGAGGTACCCTTGGTGAGAAGGGCAAATTGGGACATGGAGGTAAGCATCCTTGATGTCCAGAGACACCATGTAGTCCCCTTCTTCCAGGTTCGCTATCACTGCTCTGAGTGACTCCATCTTGAACTTGAACCTTTTTATGTAAGTGTTCAAGGTTTTCAGATTTAAAATGGGTCTCACCGAGCCGTCCGGCTTCGGTACCACAAACAGCGTGGAGTAATACCCCTTTCCCTGTTGTAGGAGGGGTACCTTGATTATCACTTGCTGGGAATACAGCTTGTGAATGGCTTCCAATACCGCCTCCCTGTCGGGGGTAGACGTTGGTAAAGCAGACTTCAAGAACCGGCGAGGGGGAGACGTCTCGAATTCCAATTTGTACCCCTGAGATACTACCTGCAGGATCCAGGGCTCCACTTGCGAGTGAGCCCACTGCGCGCTGAAATTCTTGAGACGGGCCCCCACCGTGCCTGAGTCCGCTTGTAAGGCCCCAGCGTCATGCTGAGGACTTGGCAGAAGCGGGGGAGGGCTTCTGGTCGTGGGAAGAAGCTGTCTGTTGTAGTCTTTTTCCCCTTCCTCTGCCCCAGAGCAGATATGAGTGGCCTTTTGCCCGCTTGCCCTTATGGGGACGAAAGGACTGAGCCTGAAAAGGCGGTATCTTTTTCTGCTGCGAGGTGACTTGGGGTAAAAAGGTGGATTTCCCAGCCGTTGCCGTGGCCACCAGGTCCGATGGACCGCCCCCAAATAACTCCTCCCCTTTATACGGCAATACTTCCATATGCCGTTTGGAATCCGCATCCCCTGACCACTGTCGCGTCCATAATCCTCTTCTGGCAGAAATGGACATCGCACTTACTCTTGATGCCAGAGTGCAAATGTCTCTCTGTGCATCTCGCATATATAGGAATGCATCCTTTAAATGCTCTATAGTCAATTATATATTGTCCCTGTCCAGGGTATCAATATTTTCAGTCAGGGAATCCGACCAAGCCACCCCAGCACTGCACATCCAGGCTGAGGCGATTGCTGGTCGCAGTATAACACCAGTATGTGTGTATATACTTTTAAGGATATTTTCCAGCCTCCTATCTGCTGGCTCCTTAAGGGCGGCCGTTTCTGGAGACGGTAACGCCACTTGTTTTGATAAGCGTGTGAGCGCCTTATCCACCCTAGGGGGTGTTTCCCAACGAGCCCTAACCTCTGGTGGGAAGGAATATAGTGCCAATAATTTTTTAGAAATTAGCAGTTTTCTGTCGGGGGTAACCCACGCTTCATCACACACTTCATTCAATTCATATGATTCAGGAAAAACTACGGGTAGTTTTTTCACACCCCACATAATACCCCTTTTTGTGGTACTTGCAGTATCAGAGATGTGCAAAACCTCCTTCATTGCCGTGATCATGTAACGTGTGGCCCTACTGGAAAATACGTTTGTTTCTTCACCGTCGACACTGGAGCCAGTGTCTGTGTCCGTGTCGACCCACTGAGGTAACGGGCGTTTAATAGCCCCTGACGGTGTTTGAGACGCCTGGACAGGCACTAACTGAGCTGCCGGCTGTCTCATGTCGTCAACAGTTTTCTGTAACGTGCCGACACTGTCACGTAATTCCTTAATTACGGCCATCCATTCAGGTGTCGACTCCCTAGGGGGTGACATCACCATTATAGGCAATTGCTCCGCCTCCACATCATTTTCCTCCTCATACATGTCGACACACACGTACCGACACCCAGCACACACACAGGGAATGCTCTGATAGAGGACAGGACCCACTTAGCCCTTTGGGGAGACAGAGGGAGAGTTTGCCAGCACACACCAGAGCGCTATATATGTATAGGGACAACCTTACAATAAGTGTCTATCCCTTATAGCTGTTTATATCTGTTATTTTGCCAAATAAGTGCCCCCCTCTCTTTTTTACCCTGTTTCTGTAGTTGCAGGATGCAGGGGAGATTCTGGGAGCCTTCCTACCAGCGGAGCTGTGTGGGAAAAATGGCGCTGTGTGCTGAGGAGATAGGCCCCGCCCCCTTCACGGCGGGCTCTTCTCCCGCTTTTTTCTGGAAAACTGGCAGGGGTTAAATACATCCATATAGCCCAGGAGCTATATGTGATGTATTTTTTGCCAAATAAGGTAAATTCATTGCTTCCCAGGGCGCCCCCCCCCAGCGCCCTGCACCCTCAGTGACCGGAGTGTGAAGTGTGCTGAGAGCAATGGCGCACAGCTGCAGTGCTGTGCGCTACCTTATGAAGACAGGAAAGTCTTCTGCCGCCGATTTATGGACCTCTTCTTGCTTCAGCATCTGTAAGGGGGCCGGCGGCGCGGCTCGAGGACCCATCCATGGCTGGGCCTGTGATCGTCCCTCTGGAGCTAATGTCCAGTAGCCTAAGAAACCCAATCCACTCTGCACGCAGGTGAGTTCGTTTCTCTCCCCTAAGTCCCTCGATGCAGTGAGCCTGTTGCCAGCAGGTCTCACTGAAAATAAAAAAACTATTTAAACTTTTACTCTAAGCAGCTCAGGAGAGCCACCTAGATTGCACCCTTCTCGTTCGGGCACAAAATCTAACTGAGGCTTGGAGGAGGGTCATAGGGGGAGGAGCCAGTGCACACCAGCTAGTCCTAAAGCTTTTACTTTGTGCCCAGTCTCCTGCGGAGCCGCTATTCCCCATGGTCCTTTCGGAGTCCCCAGCATCCACTAGGACGTTAGAGAAATAAGATTTTACTCACCGGTAAATCTATTTCTCGTAGTCCGTAGTGGATGCTGGGCGCCCATCCCAAGTGCGGATTGTCTGCAATACTTGTATATAGTTATTGCCTAACTAAAGGGTTATTGTTGAGCCATCTGTTGAGAGGCTCAGTTATATTTCATACTGTTAACTGGGTATAGTATCACGAGTTATACGGTGTGATTGGTGTGGCTGGTATGAGTCTTACCCGGGATTCAAAATCCTTCCTTATTGTGTCAGCTCTTCCGGGCACAGTATCCTAACTGAGGTCTGGAGGAGGGGCATAGAGGGAGGAGCCAGTGCACACCAGATAGTACCTAATCTTTCTTTTAGAGTGCCCAGTCTCCTGCGGAGCCCGTCTATACCCCATGGTCCTTACGGAGTCCCCAGCATCCTCTAGGACGTAAGCGAAAAAAGGTTTAGGTACAAAAATGTCAGAAAATGAAACCGAAAACGCAGGTCAATCAAGTTCAACTTTCATTCTCACATCACCTACTGTAGCTGGTCCAGAATAAGGTAAATACCCACCAAGAACAGCGCCACCTTCTGGTTCCCAACATAAATTAGGTAGTAATAATATAATTAAAGAAAATGCTCTCTCTACTGCTTCCATGTTATGGACACATCAGATGGGCACTATATGGATGACATACGGGCAAGTAAGGGTGTGTGTGGGGGTGCTGGGGGGAGTACCTTTGGGTCACGTCACGTGCATCTGCTTCCAAAGTTGCCAGCCCTCCCATGATGCACAAAATGGCCGCCTGGGAGCCTATTGGGCGTAACATGCGCAGAGTGAGCGCTTATTGGCAGCCAGCGTATCCATCCTCCCTCGGTCACCGGCTCCGGGACCTTCTCCCCGTCTGGGAGGGGCTGCAGCTGTGCTGTGTTGACATCGGCCTGGGGCTGCAGCGCGCGGGTGCTCTCGGGAGTTATAGTACATTGACGCATGCGAGGAAACCCAAAGTGAAGTCTGCGCATGCGTGGGCAAACGTTGTTACCATGGCGGCAATAGCGCGTCTATGGTAAGTAGCAATGCGGCCATGATGAGTAAGGGCAAACTAGGCACTGTGCAGAGAAAGGCAGATGAACATGTATGGTTACACTGCCTCCAACTGTACCTTTTTAATAGGTACAGTACCTTTCTTTTATGGTCTGTACCTATTTTTGGCTCTAAAAGCTTCCATTGAAAGTATAGGAAAAGGGACTTGGCCACGCCCCCTTTACCCGTGGCCACGCCCCTTTCCCCTAATTTGTACCTGTTTTTATGTGTAAAATGTTGGAGGGTATGTGGTTATGGGTACAAACTAGTAGATATATCTGCAGATATATCTATGGACGGATCGGGCAGTGTGCTGTGCATACACACTGCCCGATCCGTCGGGGACTGACGTCATGAACTGGGCGGGCGTGTGTACACGCCCACCCAGTTCAGCTGTCAATCACCGCCGGCCGCCGCAGCATGTGTACGGGCGGTCGGCCGACCGCCCCCGTACACACACAGCGACGCGCCAATATATTGGTAGATATATTGGCCGTCGGCTGTGCTGCGCGGCCAACGCGATACGTCTGTGAACGACGGAGTTCACAGATGTATCGGCCGTACACACTGGCCGACGGTCCCGCGATCTATCGGCCGTTCAAGAGAACTGCCGATATATCGACCAGTGTGTACGGGCCTGCAGATTCATTAAGCTCGGTGAAGTGATAAAGTGGAAGGTGATAAAGATCCTAACTTCCATGTTACAGGCTGGGTTTGAAAAATGACAGTTAGGAGCTGACTGGCTGATCCTTTATCACCTTCCAATTTATCACTTCACCGAGCTTAATAAATCTGCCCCTTATTTTGTTATACACTCAGATGAGCCCATATTTCAGGATACAGTCTGTGTTTGTAGTATTTGGAAACTTTCTGTTTTTACTGGAATAACTTGCAAAATTATCCTTGATACAGAGACTGATCACCTTATACCGTAAACTAGACTCACCTATCTACTCTATTTTCTGAAAGACCGGCCATGGTAGTTATAACATGCAGAATAGGCCCAATTAAGAATTGCAGATAGCAAATTTAAAAAAACTGTGCATGTGCCGTCGCAAATAAACACATAATTGCGTGTCTCCAGCAGATTCTACTACATCAGGCATGTCCAAACTGCGGCCCTCCAGCTGTTGTGAAACTACATATCCCAGCATGCCCTGACACAGTTTTGCTGTCAGAGAATGCTAAAGCTGTGTCGGGGCATGCTGGGATATGTAGTTTCTCAACAGCTGGAGGGCCGCAGTTTGGATGGGTGGTCTTCTGTATGCCGAATGTCGGGATCCCGGCGCACAGTATACCGGCGCCGGAATCCGACACCCGGCATACCGACAACTATTCTCCCTCGTGGGGGTCCACGACCCCCCTGGAGGGAGAATAAAATAGTGTGGCGCGCGCCACCGTGCCCACAGCGAGCCCGCAAGGGGCTCCTTTGCGTTCGCCACGCTGTCGGTATGCCGGCGGTCGGGCTCCCGGCGCCGGTATGCTGGGCGCCGGGAGCCCGAGCGCCGGCATACCGTACGACACCCGTTTGGACATGCCTGTACTATATACTGAACTTGGCCATTTTTTGGCTTCTATGAAATTTTTGTTTATGGGTGGCAAATGGGCAGCAACCATGCACACACACAAAAAGAACAGTCTTGTGGGAGTATTGTGCATTCAGTCACATTAGCATATGGCTCACATCAGGCACAACATAATTATTCGGAGATGTGCCTGTGTATGTCCTGTGATTGGGTGTAGGTGGTATTGTATTATGCCTATGGATATGTTTCTTTTATCTGCTACTTTGCTTTAGTGAGTCTATAGATGAGGCACCGTTATTATTTTTGTGAAATATGTATAATGCATTTTGGGTTACCTAACGGATCCACCGGGCAGGAACTACATGCATGGGACCTAACTGAATGGCCGGCAAGCCATGTGTGTATTTCACATGTGTAGGGTTTGACATAGCCAGTTTATAAGACATTATATATAGAACTAAAAGTAATTTTTATAATAAAAATAATGCAAATAATTACTTTACAATTTTTGACACCTCATCCCAGGGTTGCTGAGAGAGGCCAGGTAAAATGTGCAGCCACTCCTCCTTCTGCGATGGTTTGAATGAGGCCTGAAGTTCGCCAGATTGCCATGGCCACGCCCCCATACATATGATTACAGCCCTTTCATATTGGGGCATGACATTTCTAATGGTGATGGCGACCTTGCTTAAATCTATTATTATCTTTTCTGTTTTGAACTGTCACAGCAGTGTAAAGGGTATATTTAAAAAAAAGTTCAGGTTTATAGAAGTGGAGGTGCTACCCATAGCAACCAATCATATTCTACTTATCCTTTATCTAGCACCGTCTAGAACAGGCATGGCCAACCCATGGCTCTCCAGCTGTTGTGAAAATATAAGTCCCCTGACGCTGTTTTACTATAAGGAAATGCTAAAACTGTAGCAGGACATGCTGGGAAGAGAAGTTTCACAACAGCTGGAGAGCCACAGGTTGGCCAGGCCTGGTCTAGAAGATAATAGCTAGAATCTATTTAGTTGCTATGGGCAACATCTCCACTTCTATAAACCCGCACTTTAGTAAATATACCCCTAAATATCTATGATAATGAGGCTGCAATTTCTTACAGTTACTATCCATTCAGCAAGGCTAAAAACAAAGACATTTCACTTTGTTCAACTGATGAAAAATGTACGCGATAGCTAAAGTCAATGAGAGATCATGGGCGGATGTATTGAAGTCCGAGTTCGGCGGCTATGCGGGATGCCGGCCAAACTTGGACATTTTTTTAAAGGGGCAATTATGTACATGGCTAAACCATGTCAACTAATCTATATAATAATTGTATAAGGTCTGTCCAGTCAAGCCTGCGCGTGCCCCAGCAAATCGTTCTGCCAGGGAGACTGGACAGACCTAGAAGAGGAGAACCGGCTGCTGGGAATGAGGTAAGTATATGAGAATGAGGTAAGTATACCGGGGAGAATTGGGGCCAGGATGGAGTGGCAGAGTGCGGGGCTGTGACTGAACAGGGGGGGGGGGGGGGGAGGGGTGTTAATGCTGCAGCTGACAGGAGGCTGTGACAGAACGGGTGAGGGGGTCATAACAGCGGGTGGAGGGAGGGCTGAATCATGCTGCGGTCGACAAGGCTATGAGCAATATTGTGCCTGCGCAGCCCCACAACCATCGGATGTGTACATAAACCATTGGGTTTACGTACAAATCTTAATTAGGCCCTTATTACACTGCTCTCTCACAGAGTGGAGTCAGCTAAAGATCGCCACACCTACAAAGTAAAATCTGATTGATACCGTACCTTGAAGTCTTACTATACATAAGCATATTACCTAAGGAGTCACTAACCTGAATATTTTCTCACATATTAATTTCACACCTAGAGATTGCTATTTTATTTGGCCTATACACAGGTCTTTATATCTTTGTGTTACACTATTGTTGATTCCTTTTATTTTGCATGTAATGAAAATTGAGAATTATCCACCCATTTCCATCAAAGAGATTTAAATCTCAAAGGGAAGTACTGTTTTTATTGTATACTATTTTCCGGGTAGTCATCAGTGCCTTGAGGGTTTCTCCTTTGTTGTGTTCAGTATTTCCTTATTTGTTGCTTTTGGGCACAACAAGGAATGACTCTGGCTACATGATCACCTGAATAAGAACCCCATCCTCCACTTTACCTCACCCCACAGATGTTATGGAGGTGGAGGCGACGATAGCGAGATATACTTTGAATGTTCAGAGTGAAGGACAGTGAGAAGTCCAGGAGGGATGCTATTGGCAGAATGAGAGAGGGGGGAGGATGGGGCCCTGTAACCTCATCACCTCTGTAAATCTAACTAGCCCCCATTCATCCTCAGGGGTCCTACATTATATGCCTAGGATACTAAGGGGGGAATTCAGTTTCCAGCGCAGGGTGCAGATTGCCAATGCAGAGGTATTTACACACTGGCTACGGCATGCCATCTTGCACCTACCGCCCGGCCAATCGAACGCCAGACTTTTGTGTGAGACCGGGCTACTGTACAGCGTGGCTATTGTGCTGATTCAGCCAGATGAGGTACTCCCCCCTAAAGGACTGCAATTACTGTGCAAGGAAATAGGGATCCCGTGTGTTAGGCTATCATGCAAACTTGCATCTTTTCCCCCTACGTTCCCCCATGACTCTGGAAAAAGTGTTCAAATTAATACGTGTCTTAGATGCCTGTACGGTAAGAAAGCTCCCCACTGACATCATAGGATGTGTCCTGATCACCAGCACCTTCTGAACGGGATCCGGTCTCCAGGTTGACAGTAACGGGGTCGACCACTATTGGTCAACAGTGACTAGGTCGACAGGGTCTCTAGGTTGACATGTTCTAGGTCGACCTGAGTTTTTCACAATTGTTTTCTTTTTTTTACCTTTTTCATATTTAACGATCCACGCGGACTACGATTGGGAATAGTAACCTTGCTCGCAAGGTGATACGGTGCACTAATTAGGGTTCCCGGTCACTGTACGGAGAAAACAACACCAAAAAAACATAAAAAAAACTCATGGCGACCTACGCCATGTCGACCTTGCATATCACACCCCTTCTGAACACCAGCAAATCCATAAGGAGATAGAAAGAGGACTTGTATGATCCGGTGTGAATTTAGGCGCCAGATAATCTGCCCCTTAATGTACCTTGTACTGCCAAAATATTTTCTGTTCTTTTTGCACGGTGGTTTGAGCCCACATGTACCTAAAAAAAAAAATAAGATTTTACTCACCGGTAAAACTATTTCTCGTAGTCCGTAGTGGATGCTGGGGACTCCGTAAGGACCATGGGGAATAGACGGCTCCGCAGGAGACTGGGCACATCTAAAGAAAGATTTAGGTCTATCTGGTGTGCACTGGCTCCTCCCCCTATGACCCTCCTCCAAGCCTCAGTTAGGAACTGTGCCCGGAAGAGCTGACACAATAAGGAAGGATTTTTGAATCCCGGGTAAGACTCATACCAGCCACACCAATCACACCGTATAACTCGTGATAGGAACCCCGGTTAACAGTATGATAACAATTGGAGCCTCTGAAGAGATGGCTCACAACAAAACCCGATTTTTGTAACAATAACTATGTACAAGTATTGCAGACAATCCGCACTTGGGATGGGCGCCCAGCATCCACTACGGACTACGAGAAATAGATTTACCGGTGAGTAAAATCTTATTTTCTCTGACGTCCTAGTGGATGCTGGGGACTCCGTAAGGACCATGGGGATTATACCAAAGCTCCCAAACGGGCGGGAGAGTGCGGATGACTCTGCAGCACCGAATGAGAGAACTCCAGGTCCTCCTCAGCCAGGGAATCAAATTTGTAGAATTTAGCAAACGTGTTTGCCCCTGACCAAGTAGCTGCTCGGCAAAGTTGTAAAGCCGAGACCCCCTCGGGCAGCCGCCCAAGATGAGCCCACCTTCCTTGTGGAATGGGCTTTTATTGATTTAGGCTGCGGTAATCCTACCGCAGAATGTGCCAGCTGAATAGTGCTACAAATCCAGCGCGCAATAGACTGCTTAGAAGCAGGAGCACTCAGCTTGTTGGGTGCATACAGGATAAACAGCGAGTCAGTTTTTCTGACTCCAGCCGTCCTGGAAACATAAATTTTCAGGGCCTTGACTACGTCCAGCAACTTGGAATCCTCCAAGTCCCTAGTAGCCGCAGGCACCACAATAGGTTGGTTCAAGTGAAAAACTGAGACCACCTTCGGGAGAAACTGAGGACGAGTCCTCAATTCTGCCCTATCCATCTGGAAAATCAGATAAGGGCTTTTTTTAAGACAAAGCCGCCAATTCTGAAACCCGCCTGGCCGAAGCCAGGGCCAACAGTACGACCACTTTCCACGTGAGATATTTCAATTCCACAGTCTTAAGTGGTTCGAACCAATGTGATTTCAGGAATGCCAAAACCACATTGAGATCCCAAGGTGCCACTGGGGGCACAAAAGGAGGCTGAATATGCAGAACTCCTTTGACAAAAGTCTGAACTTCAGGCAGTGAAGCCAGTTCTTTCTGGAAGAAAATCGACAGAGCCGAAATCTGGACCTTGATGGACCCCAATTTTAGGCCCAACGTCACCCCTGCTTGCAGGAAGTGTAGGAATCGACCCAGTTGAAATTCCTCCTTCGGGGCCTTCATGGCCTCATACCAAGCAACATATTTCCGCCAAATGCGGTAATAATGTCTTGCGGTGACATCCTTCCTGGCTTTGATCAGGGTAGGGATGACTTCCCCAGGAATACCCTTTTCCTTTAGGATCCGGTGTTCAACCGCCATGCCGTCAAACGCAGCCGCGGTAAGTCTTGGAACAGACAGGGTCCCTGCTGCAGCAGGTCTTGTCTGAGCGGCAGAGGCCAAGGGTCCTCTGCCAGCATCTCTTGAAGTTCCGGGTACCAAGCTCTTCTTGGCCAATCCGGAACCACGAGTATGGTTTTCACTCCTCGCATTCTTATTATTCTCAGTACCTTGGGTATGAGAGGTAGAGGAGGAAACACATAAACTGACTGGTACACCCACGGTGTCACTAGAGCGTCCACAGCGATCGCCTGAGGGTCCCTTGACCTGGCGCAATATCTTTTCAACTTTTTGTTGAGGCGGGACGCCATCATGTCCACCCGTGGTCATTCCCAACGGTTTACCCGCATTTGGAAAACTTCTGGAAGAAGTCCCCATTCTCCCGGGTGTATCGCCCATCGGAGAATCCTTGTGGCTTCTGCCATCGCCATCCTGCTTCTTGTGCCGCCCTGTCTGTTTACATGGGCGACCGCCGTGATATTGTCTGATTGGATCAGTACCGGCTGGTTCTGAAGCAGGGGCCTTGCTTGGCATAGGGCATTGTAAATGGCCCTTAGCTCCAGAATATTTATGTGAAGCGAAATCTCCTTGGAAACTTCTTCCCTGTGTGACTGCACCCCAGCCCCGAAGGCTGGCCTCTGTGGTCACCAGGACCCAGTCCTGTATTCCGAATCTGCGGCCCTCTAGTAGATGAGCCCTCTGCAGCCACCACAGCAGCGACAACCTGTTTCTTGCCGACAGGGTTATCCGCTGTTGTATCTGTAGATGGGACCCGGACCATTTGTCTTACAGGTCCCACTGGAACGTCCTTACGTGGAACCTTCCGAATGGAATTATGCTTCGTACGAAGCTACCATTTTTTCCAGGACCCGTGTGCTTCCACTGGAAGAAACACTCTTTTCTGGTCTGTATCCAGAATAATTCCCAGGAACAGAAGACGTGTCGTCGGGACCAGCTGTGACTTTGGAATATTGATAATCCAGTCGTGCTGTTGTAGCACTTCCCGAGAGAGTGCTACCCCCCCACTACCAACTGTTCTTTGGACCTCGCCTTTATCAGGAGATCGTCCAAGTACGGGATAATAAAAACTTCCTTCTTGCAAAGGAGTATCATCATTTCGGCCATTACCTTGGTAAAAACCTTCGGTGCCGTGGACAACTCCAACGGCAGCGTCTGGAACTGATAGTGACAGTCCTGTACCACACATCTGAGGTACTCCTGGTGAGGAGGGAAAATGGGGACATGCAGGTACGCATCCTTGATGTCCAGGGAGACCCTGTAATCCCCCTCGTCCAGGCTCGTAATAACCGCCCTGAGCGATTCCATCTTGAACTTGAATCTTCTGATATAAAAGTTCAAGTATTTTAATTTTAAGATGGGTCTCACCGAACCGTTCTGTTTCGGTACCACAACCATTGTGGAATAGTAACCCCTTCCTTGCTGAAGGAGGGGCACCTTGACAATCACTTGTTGTGATTATAGTGTTGAATAGCCACCAACACCGCCTCCCTGGCAGAGGGAGGTGCCGGTAAGGCAGATTTTAGGAAACGGCGGGGGGGAAGAACGTCTCGAACTCCAGCCTGTACCCCTGAGATACTACTTGAAGGACCCAGGGATCCATGTGAGAGAGCACACTGGGCGCTGAAATTTCTGAGACGGGCCCCCACCGTACCCGGGTCCGCCTGAGCAGCCCCAGCGTCATGCTCTGGACTTACCGGACGCAGGGAGGACTTCTGCTCTTGGGAACTAGCTGTGTGCTGCAGCTTTTTCCTCTACCTTTGCCTCTCGGCAGAAAGGATGAGCCTCTAGCCCTCTTGCTTTTCTGGGGCCGAAAGGACTGTACTTGATGATACGGTGCTTTCTTTTGTTGTGGGGTAGCCTATGGCAAAAAAGTCGATTTCCCAGCAGTAGCTGTGGAAACGAGGTCTGAAAGACCATCCCCAAACAGTTTTACCCCCTTATAGGGCAAAACTTCCATGTGCCGATTCGAGTCGGCATCGCCTGACCATTGCAGAGTCCATAACCCCCGTCTGGCGGCAATGGACCTAGCGCTTATTTTTGATGCCAGCCGGCAAATATCCCTCTGTGCATCACGCATGTATAAGACCACGTCTTTTATATGCTCTATTGTCAGCAAAATATTGTCCCTATCCATAGTAATTTTCCGACAGGGAATCTGACCACGCAGCGGGAGCACTGCACATCCATGCCGAAGCAATGGCTGGTCGCAATATAAAGCCCGAGTGTGTGACTATATCTTTTAGGGTAACCCCCTGCTTTTTATCAGCAGGTTCCTTCAGGGCGGCCGTATCCGGAGACGGTAGTGCCACCTTTTCTGATAAGCGTGTAAGCGCTGTATCTACCCTATGGGGTGTTTCCCAACGTGACCTATCCTCTGGCGGGAAAGGGTACGCTGCCAATTACCGTTTAGAAATTATCAATTTCTTACCGGGGGAAGACCACGCTTCCTCACACACCTCATTTTATTTTCTCAGATGCAGGAAAAACTACTGGTAGTTTTCTCTCACCAAACATAATACTCTTTTATGTGGTACCTGGGGTATTATCATAAATGTGTAATACATTATTCATTGCCTCAATCATGTAACGGGTGGACCTATTTGGAGGGTACACTAGTCTCATCGTCGTCGACACTGGAGTCGGTATCCGTGTCAACATCTGTTTCTGCCATCTGAGGTAGCGGGCGTTTTTAGAGCCCCCCATGACATTTGAGACGCTGGAACAGGCACAAGCTGAGTAGCCGGCTGTTCTGTGTCGTCGACCTTTTGTGTAAGGAGTTGATACTTTTACGTAATCCTTCCATAAGTCCAACCACACCGGTGTCGATCCCGCAGGGGGTGACATCACATTTACAGGCATTCGCTCCGCCTCCACATCATTATCCTCCTCATACATGTCGACACAGCCGTACCGACACACAGCACACACACAGGGAATGCTCTGACAGAGGACAGGACCCCACAAAGCCCTTTGGGGAGACAGAGGCAGAGTATGCCAGCACACACCAGGGCGCTATATATCACAGGGATATCACATATAAGAGTGTTTTCCCTTATAGCTGCCTATATATATTGTATACTGCGCCTAAATTGTGCCCCCCCTCTCTTTTTAACTCTTTCTGTAGTATTGACTGCAGGGGAGAGCCAGGGAGCTTCCCTCCAACGGAGCTGTGAGGGAAAAATGGCGCCAGTGTGCTGAAGGAGATAGCTCCGCCCCTTTTTCGCGGACTTTCTCCCGCATTTTTATGGATTCTGGCAGGGGTTAAAAAGCACCTATATAGCCTCTGGGGCTATATATGGTGCCAGTTTGCCAGCCAAGGTGTCAGTATTGCTGCTCAGGGCGCCCCCCCCCATGAGGAGCAATGGCGCACAGCTGCAGTGCTGTGCGCTACCTTGGAGGAGACAGAAGTCTTCAGCCGCCGATTTTCCGGACCACCTTCTTGCTTCTGGCTCTGTAAGGGGGACGGCGGCGCGGCTCCGGGAACGGACGACGAGGTCGGGTCCTGTGTTCGATCCCTCTGGAGCTAATGGTGTCCAGTAGCCTAAGAAGCCCAAGCTACCACCACTTAGGTAGGTTCGCTTCTTCTCCCCTTAGTCCCTCGATGCAGTGAGCCTGTTGCCAGCAGGTCTCACTGAAAATAAAAAACCTAACAAACACTTTCTTCCTAGGAGCTCAGGAGAGCCCCTAGTGTGCATCCAGCTCAGCCGGGCACAGAAATCTAACGGAGGCTTGGAGGAGGGTCATAGGGGGAGGAGCCAGTGCACACCAGATAGACCTAAATCTTTCTTTAGATGTGCCCAGTCTCCTGCGGAGCCGTCTATTCCCCATGGTCCTTACGGAGTCCCCAGCATCCACTAGGACGTCAGAGAAATAAGATTTTACTCACCGGTAAATCTATTTCTCGTAGTCCGCAGTGGATGCTGGGGACTCCGTAAGGACCATGGGGAATAGCGGCTCCGCAGGAGACTGGGCACAGCTAAAAAAGATTTAGGACTACCTGGTGTGCACTGGCTCCTCCCACTATGACCCTCCTCCAGACTTCAGTAAGGATACTGTGCCCGGAAGAGCTGACACAATAAGGAAGGATTTTGAATCCCGGGTAAGACTCATACCAGCCACACCAATCACACCGTATAACTCGTGATAATATACCCAGTTAACAGTATGAACACAACAGAGCCTCTCAACAGATGGCTCAACAATAACCCTTGTAGTTAACAATAACTATATACAAGTATTGCAGACAGTCCGCACTTGGGACGGGCGCCCAGCATTTACTACGGACTACGAGAAATAGATTTACCGGTGAGTAAAATCTTAGTTTCTCTGACGTCCTAGTGGATGCTGGGGACTCCGTAAGGACCATGGGGATTATACCAAAGCTCCCAAACGGGCGGGAGAGTGCGGATGACTCTGCAGCACCGAATGAGAGAACTCAAGGTCCTCCTCAGCCAGGGTATCAAATTTGTAGAATTTTGCAAACGTGTTTGCCCCTGACCAAGTAGCAGCTCGGCAAAGTTGTAAAGCCGAGACCCCTCGGGCAGCCGCCCAAGAAAAGCCCACTTTCCTCGTGGAATGGGCTTTTACAGATTTAGGGTGCGGCAGTCCAGCCGCAGAATGTGCAAGTTGAATCGTGCTACAGATCCAGCGAGCAATCGTCTGCTTAGAAGCAGGAGCACCCAGCTTGTTGGGTGCATACAGGATAAATAGCGAGTCAGTCTTCCTGACTCCAGCTGTCCTGGAAACATACTTTTCAGGGCCCTGACTACGTCCAGTAACTTGGAATCCTCCAAGTCCCAAGTAGCCTCAGGCACCACAATAGGTTGGTTCACATGAAAAAATGATACCACCTTAGGAAGGAATTGGGAACGAGTCCTCAATTTCGCCTTTCCCATATAAAATACAAATAAGAGCTTTTGTCAATTCTGATACACGCCAAGGCCCACAGAATGACCACTTTCCACGTGAGGTATTATAGCTCCACGGATTTAAGTGGCTCAACCCAATGCGACTTCAGGAAATCCAACACCACGTTGAGATCCCACGGTGCCACTGGGGGCACAAACGGGGGCTGACTATGCAGCCCTCCCTTAATAAAAGTCTGAACTTCAGGCAGTGAAGCCAGTTCCATTTTGGAAGAAAATCGATAAAGCCGAAATCTGGACCTTAATGGAACCCAATTTTAGGCCCATAGTCACCCCTGACTGTAGGAAGTGCAGAAATCGACCTAGCTGAAACTTCTCCTTTGGGGCCTTCCTGGCCTCACAGTACGCAACATATTTCCGCCATATGCGGTGATAATGGTTAGCGTTCACTTCTTTTCTAGCTTTAAATAGCGTAGGAATAACTTCCTCCGGAATTCCCTTTTCCTTCAGGATCCGGCGTTCAACCGCCATGCCGTCCAACGCAGCCGCGGTACGTCTTGGAACAGACAGGTCCCCTGCTGCAGCAGGTCCTGTCTGAGCGGCAGAGGCCATGGGTCCTCTGAGATCATTTCTTGGAGTTCTGGTTACCAAGCTCTTCTTGGCCAACCCGGAACAATGAGTATAGTTCTTACTCCTCTCCTTCTTATTATTCTCATTACCCTGGGTAAGAGAGGCAGAGAAGGGAACACATACACCGACTGGTACACCCACGGTGTTACCAGAGCGTCCACAGCTATCGCCTGAGGGTCCTTGACCTGGCGCAATATCTTTGTAACTTTTAGTTGAGGCGGGACGCCATCATGTCCACCTGTGGCCTTCCCCAACGGTGTACAATCATTTGGAAGACTTCTGGATGAAGTCCCCACTCTCCCGGGTGGAGGTTTCTTAGTTGTCCACTCCGGGAATGAACACTGCTGACAGTGCTAACACATGATTTTCCGCCCATCGGAAAACCCTTGTGGCTTCTGCCATCGCCATCCTGCTTCTTGTGCCGCCCTGTCGGTTTACATGAGCGACCGCCGTGATGTTGTCTGACTGGATCAGCACCGGCCGGTGTTGAAGCAGGGGTCTAGCCTGACTTAGGGCATTGTAAATGGCCCTCAGTTCCAGAATATTTATGTGTAGGGAAGTCTCCTGACTTTTCCATAGCTTTGGAAGTACCTTCCCTGTGTGACTGCCCCCCAGCCTCGAAGGCTGGCATCCGTGGTCACCAGGACCCAGTCCTGTATGCCGAATCTGCGGCCCCTAGAAGATGAGCACTCTGCAGCCACCACAACAGCGACACCCTGACCCTTGGAGACAGGGTTATCCGCCGATGCATCTGAAGATGCGACCCGGACCACTTGTCCAACAGATCCCACTGGAAAATCCTTGCATGGGACCTGGCGAATGATATTTCTTCGTAAGAAGCTACCATCTTTCCCAGGGCTCGCGTGCATTGATGCACCGACACCTGTATACGTATTAGGAGGTCTCTGTCTGGAGACAACAACTCCTTGGACTTCTCCTCCGGGAGAAACCCTTTTTATCCTGTTCTGTGTCCAGAACCATACCCAGGAACAGTAGACACGTCGTAGGAACCAGCTGCGACTTTGAAATATTCAGAATCCAGCCGTGCTGTTGTAGCACTTCCCGAGATAGTGCTACTCCGACGAACCACTGCTCCCTGGACCTCGCCTTTATAAGGAGATCGTCCAAGTACGGGATAATTATTTCGGCCATTACCTTGGTAAATACCTCGGTGCCAGGGACAGACCAACGGCAACGTCTGGAATTGGTAATGACAATCCTGTACCACAATTTTGAGGTACTCCTGGTAAAGAGGGTAAATAGGGACATGCAGGTAATCATCCTTGATGTCCAGTGATACCATGAAATTCTCCAGGCTTGCAATAATTGCCCTGAGCGATTCCATTTTGAACTTGAACCTTCGTATATAAGTGTTCAAGGCTTTCAATTTTAGAATGGGTCTCACCGAACCGTCTGGTTTCGGTACCACAACATTTTGGAATAGTAACCCCGGCCTTGTTGAAGGAGGGGTACCTTGCTTTCACCTGCTGGAAGTACAGCTTGTGAATTGCCGCCAGTACTACCTTTCTCCGAGGGCAGCCGGCAAGGCTGATGTGAGGTAACGGCGAGGGGGAGTCGCCTCGAACTCCAGCCTGTATCCCTGTGATACTATTTGCAGAACCTAGAGATCCACCTGTGGGCAAGCCCACTGGTCCCTGAAGTTCCCGAGACGCGCCCCTACCGCACCTGTCTCCACCTGTAGAGCCCCAGCGTCATGCGGTGGACTCAGAGGAAGCGGGGGAAGATTTTTGATCCTGGGAACTGGCTGCTGGTGCAGCTTTTTTCCTTCTTCCCTTGTCTCTGTGCAGAAAGGAAGCGCCTTTGACCCGCTTGCTTTTCTGAAGCCGAAAGGACTGTACCTGAAAATACGGTGCTTTCTTAGGCTGTGAGGAAACCTGAGGTAAAAAATTTTCTTCCCAGCTGTTGCTGTGGATACGAGGTCCCAGAGACCATCCCCAAACAATTCCTCACCCTTATAAGGCAGAATCTCCATGTGCCTTTTACAGGCAGCATCACCTGTCCACTGCTGGGTTTCTAATACCCTCCTGGCAGAATGGACATTGCATTAATTCTGGATGCCAGCCGGCAAATATCCCTCTGTGCATCCTTTATATATAAGACAACGTCTTAAATATGCTCAATGTTAGCAAAATATTATCCCTGTCTTAGCGTATTAATATTATCTGACAGGGTATCAGACCACACGCTGCAGCAGCCCTATTTATGCTGAGTCAATCGCAGGTCTCAGTATATAACCTGAGTGTGTAAATACAGACTTCAGGATCGCCTCCTGCTTTTTATCAGCAGGTTCCTTCAAGGTGGCCGTATCCTAAGACGGCAGTGCCACCTTTTGACAAACGTGTGAGCGCCTTATCCACCCTAAGGGATATCTCCCAACGTGACCTATCCTCTGGCAGGAGGGTACGCCATCAGTAACTTTTTAGAAATTACCAGTTTCTTATCGGGGGAAACCACGCTTCTTTACACACTTCATTCATTCATCTGATGGGGGAACAAAACACTGGCTGCTTTTTCTTCCCAAAAATAAAACCCCTTTTATGTGGTACTTGGGTTCATGTCAGAAAATGCGTAACACATTTTTCATTGCCGAGATCATGTAACGGATGTTCCTAGTGGATTGTGTATATGTCTCAACCTCGTCGCCACTGGAGTCAGACTCCGTGTCGACCTCTGTGTCTGCCATCTGAGGTAACGGGCGTTTTTTTGTGTGTGCCCCTGATGGCCTTTGAGACGCCTGGGCAGGCGCGGGCTGAGAAGCCGGCTGTCCCACAGCTGTTATGTCATCCAGCCTTTTATGTAAGGAGTTGACACTGTCGGTTAATACCTTCCACCTATCCATCCACTCTGGTGTCGGCCCCACAGGGGGCGACATCCCATTTATCGGCCTCTGCTCCGCCTCCACGTAACCTTCCTCATCCAACATGTCGACACAGCCGTACCGACACACCGCACACACACAGGGAATGCTCTGACTGAGGACAGGACCCCACAAAGTCCTTTGGGGAGACATAGAGAGAGTATGCCAGCACACACCAGAGAGCTATATAATGCAGGGATTAACACAATAACTGAGTGATTTTTCCCCAAATAGCTGCTTGTATACATATATTGCGCCTAAATTTAGTGCCCCCCCTCTCTTTTTAACCCTTTGAGCCTGAAAACTACAGGGGAGAGCCTGGGGAGCTGTCTTCCAGATGCACTGTGAAGAGAAAATGGCGCCAGTGTGCTGAGGGAGATAGCTCCGCCCCTTTATCGCGGACTTTTCTCCCGCTTTTTTATGGATTCTGGCAGGGGTATTTATCACATATATAGCCTCTGGGGCTATATATTGTGATATATTTGCCAGCCAAGGTGTTTTTATTGCTGCTCAGGGCACCCCCCCCCAGCGCCCTGCACCCTCAGTGACCGGAGTGTGAAGTGTGTATGAGGAGCAATGGCGCACAGCTGCAGTGCTGTGCGCTACCTTGGTGAAGACTGATGTCTTCTGCCGCCGATTTTCCGGATTCTTCTTGCTTCTGGCTCTGTAAGGGGGCCGGCGGCGCGGCTCCGGGACCGAACACCAATGGCCGGTTCCATGCGGTCGATCCCTCTGGAGCTAATGGTGTCCAGTAGCCTAAGAAGCCCAAGCTACCACCAGTTAGGTAGGTTCGCTTCTTCTCCCTTTAGTCCCTCGCTGCAGTGAGTCTGTTGCCAGCAGATCTCACTGTAAAATATAAACCTAAAATATACTTTCTCTAGGAGCTCAGGAGAGCCCCTAGTGTGCATCCAGCTCAGCCGGGCACAGGATTCTAACTGAAGTCTGGAGGAGGGTCATAGTGGGAGGAGCCAGTGCACACCAGGTAGTCCTAAATCTTTCTTAGCTGTGCCCAGTCTCCTGCAGAGCCGCTATTCCCCATGGTCCTTACGGAGTCCCCAGCATCCACTAGGACGTCAGAGAAAAAAAAAAAAAACACATCCCAATCACCTTCTGACTTCTCCCAGCAGATGATACAATTTAACTTCTTTCCTTCCCACCCATACATATCAAAGATAAAATTGCACTGCTGGATACATTTGTGAACATGTATGACCTTTACATGTGTGAACCAGTTATGCAGGTCACAGAGGTGCAGATAAGAACCACTTGGCCCATCTTGTCTGCCCCTTTTTTTAACCATATTGTTACCACAAACCCCATTTGATGCTTATTTCTTTGTAAGGATATCCTTATGCCTATCCCATGCATGGTTAAATTGCTGTACTGTCTTAGCCTCTACCACCTCTGATGGGATTCTATTCCACTTGTCCACTACTCTTTCTGTGAAGTAATTTTTCCTCATATTTCCCCTGAACCTACCTCCCTCCAGTTTCAGTGCATGTCCTCGTGTTCTAATACTTCTCTTCATTTGAAGAATGTTCCACTCCTGGACTTTGTAGATAGACTACTACGTTTTGTTTGTGCAAAAAAATGCACTCCCCTCTATGTCATGACCACTTTAATAACTGCCAGGGCTGGCTGGCACTTGGTGAACCATAAGCACCAGTATGCCCAAACATCCATGACACCTAGCACCTGTAAAAATACAATTATTAAAAATAAAAAAAAGATAGCCACACCATATATAATACTTAAATATAAACACCCCCACACAACCCTCATTCACCATTGTACTAATACATATATTCCACAGGTCCACATAAAAGGGGGTCATTCTGACCTGATGGCTCGCTGCAGTTCTTCGCAACGATCAGGTGTGAACTGCGCGCGAATGGCTGACAGCCGACGGCTGTCGTTGCCTAGCGATCGCCTCTGCCTGTTTGACAGGCAGAGGCGGTCGCTGGGCGGCACGGCGGCGTTTGCCCATTTTGTGTGCGCTGTCCGGTCAACGCAGGAGTGGCCAGACCGTAACGGCTGCATGACATCACATACACCCGCTGCGACCCGGGCAGCGACGAGTAGCTCCCGGCCAGCACGCAAAAGCTGCGCTGTCCAGGAGCTACTCCTGAAGTGCAAAAGCATCGCCGCTGTGCGATGCTTTTGCACTTCTGCGACTGGGCAGGGACTGACATGCGAGGCGGGCTAGCCCTGTGCTGGGCGTCCCCCCGCATGTCTGTGTTCCTGATCGTAGCGGTGCTAAATTTAGCACAGCTACGATCAAGTCGGAATCACCCCCAAAATCCACAATCCTCGAGCTTGGCAAAAACCACTTAAAATACACAAAAAACACATAACTATTTCTTGGAGTAGTGCCTGTTGCAAATGTCTGGGGGAAGCTATTTTATACAATACAAAGACAATTTGGGGTGATTAAAGTGCGCAATGGGTCAGCCAGTTAAGACGGAAAATAAGATTTTAAACCTACCGGTCAATCTTTTTCTCCTAGTCCGTAGAGGATGCTGGGGACTCCGTAAGGACCATGGCAAAAGACGGGCTCCGCAGAAGACATGGGCACTAAGAAAGAACTTTAGATATGGGTGTGCACTGGCTCCTCCCTCTATGCCCCTCCTCCAAACCTCAGTTAGAGAAACTGTGCCCAGAGGAGACGGACAGTACGAGGAAAGGATTTGTTAATCCAAGGGCAAGATTCATACCAGCCCACACCATTCACACCGTATAACTAGGGTATATACGAACCAGTTAACAGTATTAAACAACACAGCATCAGACCGAGACTGATGAAAACTGTAACATAACCCTTATGTAAGCAAAAACTATATACAAGTCTTGCAGAAGTAGTCCGCACTTTGGATGGGCGCCCAGCATCCTCTACGGACTAGGAGAAAAAGATTTACCGATAAGATTTTAAACCTATTTTCTAGGTTTAAAATCTTATTTTCTCTTACGTCCTAGAGGATGCTGGGGACTCCGTAAGGACCATGGGGATTATACCAAAGCTCCCAAACGGGCGGGAGAGTGCAGATGACTCTGCAGCACTGACTGAGCAAACAGGAGATCCTCCTCAGCCAGGGTATCAAACTTGTAGAACTTTGCAAAGGTGTTTGAACCCGACCAAGTAGCAGCTCGGCACAATTGCAACGCCGAGACCCCTCGGGCAGCCGCCCAAGAAGAGCCCACCTTCCTAGTGGAATGGGCCTTAACCGATCTTGGTAACGGCAATCCAGCCGTTGAATGAGCCTGCTGAATCGTATTACAGATCCAGCGAGCAATAGTCTGCTTTGAACCAGGAGCGCCAACCTTGTTGACAGCATACAGGACAAACAGCGCCTCTGTTTTCCTGACCCTAGCCGTTCTGGCTACGTAAATTTTCAAAGCCCTGACCACATCAAGGGACTCGGAATCCTCCAAGTCTCGCGTAGCCACAGGCACCACAATAGGTTGGTTCATATGAAAAGAGGAAACCACCTTAGGCAAGAATTGAGGATGGGTCCGCAATTCCGCTCTATCCATATGGAAAACCAGATAGGGGCTTTTATGAGACAAAGCTGCCAATTCCGACACTCGCCTAGCCGAAGCCAAGGCTAACAACATGACCACTTTCCAAGTGAGATATTTTAATTCCACTGTTTTGAAGTGGTTCAAACCAGTGCGACTTAAGGAAACTCAACACCACGTTAAAGATCCCAAGGCGCCACCGGAGGTACAAAAGGAGGCTGAATATGCAAAACTCCCTTCACAAAAGTCTGTACTTCTGGGAGAGAAGCTAATTCTTTCTGAAAGAAAATGGATAGGGCCGAAATCTGAACCTTAATGGAGCCTAATTTTAGGCCCAAATTCACTACAGTTTGTAGGAAGTGAAGAAAACGGTCCAGATGGAATTCCTCCGTAGAAGCATTCCTGGCCTCACACCAAGAAACATACTTTCGCCATATACGGTGATAATGTTTAGCTAGCCTTTATCAGAGTAGGAATGACCTCATCCGGAATGCCCTTTTCCGCTAGGATCCGGCGTTCAACCGCCATGCCGTCAAACGCAGCCGCGGTAAGTCTTGGAACAGACAGGGCCCCTGTTGTAGCAGGTCCTGTCTTAGAGGAAGAGGCCACAGATCTTCCGTGAACATTTCCTGCAGATCCGGATACCAGGCCCTTCGTGGCCAATCTGGAACAATGAGAATTGTCTGTACTCCTCTCTTTCTTATTATTCTCAACACCTTGGGGATGAGAGGAAGAGGAGGAAACACATAGACCGACTGGAACACCCAAGGTGTCACTAGGGCGTCCACTGCCACCGCCTGAGGGTCTCTTGACCTGGCGCAATACGTCTGTAGTTTTTTGTTTAGGCGGGACGCCATCATGTCTATCTGGGGCAGGCCCCACTGACTTGCAATCTGTGCGAAGACTTCCTGATGAAGTACCCACTCTCCTGGATGTAGATCGTGTCTGCTGAGGAAGTCTGCTTCCCAGTTGTCCACTCCGGGAATGAACACTGCTGACAGTGCGCCTACATGATTTTCCGCCCAGCGAAGAATCCTGGTGGCTTCCGCCATAGCCACTCTGCTCCTTGTGCCGCCTTGGCGGTTTACATGAGCTACTGCGGTGATGTTGTCTGACTGGATCAGAACCGGTAGGTCGCAAAGCAAAGTCTCCGCTTGACGAAGGGCGTTGTATATGGCCCTTAGTTCCAGGACGTTGATGTGGAGACAAGTCTCTTGACTTGACCAAAGACCTTGGAAGTGTCTTCCCTGTGTGACTGCTCCCCAACCTCGGAGGCTCGCGTCCGTCGTCACCAGAACCCAGTCCTGAATGCCGAATCTGCGACCCTCCAGAAGGTGAGCACTCTGCAGCCACCACAGGAGAGATACCCTGGCCCTGGGGTACAGGGTGATCAACTGATGAATCTGTAGATGTGACCCAGACCACTTGTCCAGTAGGTCCCATTGGAAGGTCCTCGCATGGAACCTGCCGAAAGGAATGGCCTCGTAAGATGCCACCATCTTTCCCAGGACTCGAGTGCAGTGATGCACAGACACCTGTTTTGGCTTCAATAGGTCCCTGACCAGAGTCATGAGTTCCTGGGCCTTTTCTATCGGACGATAAACCCTTTTCTGGTCCGTATCCAGAATCATGCCTAAGAAGGTCAAACGGGTCGTAGGAACTAATTGTGACTTCGGGATATTGAGAATCCAGCCGTGTTGCTGTAACACCTCCAGTGAAAGTGACATGCTGTTCAACAACTGCTCTCGTGATCTCGCTTTTATTAGGAGATCGTTCAAGTATGGGATAATTGTGACCCCCTGCTTGCGCAGGAGTACCATCATTTCCGCCATTACCTTGGTGAAAATCCTCGGGCCGTGGAAAGCCCAAACGGCAACGTCTGAAATTGGTAATGACAATCCTGTACCGCAAATCTCAGGTACGCCTGATGAGGTGGATATATGGGAACATGAAGGTATGCATCCTTTATGTCCAGGGACACCATAAAATCCCCACCTTCTAGGCTGGCGATGACCGCTCTGAGCGATTCCATCTTGAACCTTTTCAAGTATAGGTTCAAGGATTTTAAATTTAAAATGGGTCTGACCGAACCGTCCGGTTTGGGGACTACAAATAGGGTTGAGTAATGCCCCCTTCCTTGTTGAAGCGGGGGAACTTTGATCACCACCTGTTGAAGACACAATTTTTGAATTGCATTTAAGACTATCTCCCTTTCAGGGGGAGAAGCTGGTAAGGCCGATTTGAAAAACCGGCGAGGAGGCACCTCTTCGAATTCCAGCTTGTAACCCTGGGAAACAATCTCTATTGCCCAAGGATCCACCTGTGAGTGAACCCAGATGTGGCTGAAAAGTCGAAGACGTGCCCCCACTGGGGCGGACTCCCTCAGCGGAGCCCCAGCGTCATGTGGTGGATTTTGTAGAGGCCGGGGAGGACTTCTGCTCCTGGGAACTAGCTGTGGATGGCAGCTTTTTCCCTCTGCCCTTACCTCTGGCAAGAAAGGACGAGCCTCGTGTTCTCTTGTTTTTATGTGACCGAAAGGACTGCATTTGATAATGTGGCGCTTTCTTAGGCTGTGAGGGAATATAAGGCAAAAAATTTGATTTACCTGCCGTAGCAGTGGAGACCAGGTCCGAGAGACCTTCCCCAAACAATTCCTCACCCCTGTAAGGTAAAACCTTCATATGCCTCTTTGAGTCGGCATACCTGTCCATTGCCGGGTCCATAGGACTCGTCTAGCAGAAATCGACATAGTGTTGACTCTAGAACCCAGTAGGCCAATGTCTCTTTGAGCATCCCTCATATATAAGGCAGCATCTTTAATATGACCCAGGGTTAATAAAATGGTATCCTTATCCAGGGTATCCAATTCCGCAGATAAGGTATCTGTCCACGCTGCTACAGCGCTACAAACCCAAGCCGACGCTATCGCCGGTCTGAGTAAGGTACCAGAGTGTGTAAATGGACTTTAATGTAGCCTCCTGCTTGCGATCAGCAGGATCCCCGAGGGTAGCCGTATCTTGGGATATCAGTGCAACCTTTTTGGATAAGAGTGTCAACGCTTTGTCTACCCTCGGGGAGGATTCCCACCATATCATGTCTTTAGTCGGGAAAGGATACGCCATAAGAATCCTTTTGGGAATCTGCAGTTTCTTGTCTGGAGATTCCCAAGCCTTTTCAAATAACTCGTTCAGCTCATGAGAAGGGGTAAAGGTTACCTCAGGTTTCTTTTCCCTATACATGTGTACCCTCGTGTCAGGGACAGGGGGTTCATCTGTGATATGCAAAACATCCTTTATTGCAATAATCATATATTGAATACTTTTAGCCAATTTTGGCTGTAACTTTGCATCATCGTAGTCGACACTGGAGTCAGAATCCGTGTCGGTATTAGTGTCTTCTATTTGGAATAGTGGGCGCTTTTGAGACCCCGAGGGTCCCTGCGACATAGGAGCAGGCAGGGCCTGACTCTATGCATAATTCCTGGACTCAGCTTTGTCCAACCTTTTGTGCAATAAATTTACATTAGCACTTAAAACATTCCACATATCCACCCAGTTAGGTGTCGGCGTTGCCAACGGAGACACCACATTCATTTGCTCCACCTCCTCACTAGGAAAGCCTTCTACCTCAGACATGCCGACACACGCGTACCGACACACCACACACTCAGGGAAACCTCTTATCTGAAGACAGTTCCCCCACAAAGGCCCTTTGGAGAGACAGAGAGTATGCCAGCACACACCCAGCGCTAATGACCCAGGAAAAAACACACTATATGTTTACCCAGGTAGCGCTGTAATTATCTATTTGCGCCAAATTATGTGCCCCCCCCTTCTTTAAAACCCTCTTTCACTGTGTAAGCAGGAGAGAGTCCAGGGAGCTTCCACTCAGTGGTGTGCTGTGGAGAAAATGGTGCTGGTGAGTGCTGAGGAACAAGCTCCGCCCCCTCAGCGGCGGGCTTTGGTCCCGCTAAAAAATTAAAAATATGGCGGGGGATCTCTCCTATATACAGTGCCCAGCCTGTATATAAGTTTATTGCCACCACTTTTGAGGTCCATATTGCTGCCCAGGGCGCCCCCCCCTGCGCCCTGCACCCTTACAGTGACTGCCGTTTGTGTGTGCTGTGTGGGAGCAATGGCGCACAACACTACCGCTGTGTGTTACCTCAGTGAAGATCTGAAGTCTTCTGCCGCCTTTGAAGTCTTCTTTCTTCACATACTCACCCGGCTTCTGGCTCTGCAAGGAGGACGGCAGTGCGGCTCTGGGACGAACTGTGGGGTGAGACCTGCGTTCCGTTCCCTCTGGAGCTAATGGTGTCCAGTAGCCTAAGAAAATAAGAATTTACTCACAGGTAATTCTATTTCTCGTAGTCCGTAGTGGATGCTGGGAACTCCGTAAGGACCATGGGGAATAGCGGGCTCCGAAGGAGGCTGGGCACTCTAGAAAGATTTATGACTACCTGGTGTGCACTGGCTCCTCCCACCATGAACCTCCTCCAAGCCTCAGTTAGGACACTGTGCCCGGACGAGCTGACATAATAAGGAAGGATTTAAAATCCCGGGTAAGACTCTTACCAGCCACACCAATCACACCGTACAACTCGTGATACTATATCCAGTTTGACAGTATGAAAACAACTGAGCCTCTCAACAGATGGCTCAACAATAACCCTTTAGTTAACAATAACTATTTTCAAGTATTGCAGACAATCCGCACTTGGGATGGGCGCCCAGCATCCACTACGGACTACGAGAAATAGAATTACCGGTGAGTAAATTCTTATTTTCTCTGACGTCCTAGTGGATGCTGGGAACTCCGTAAGGACCATGGGGATTATACCACAGCTCCCAAACGGGCGGGAGAGTGCGGATGACTCTGTAGCACCGAATGAGAGAACTCCAGGTCCTCCTCAGCCAGGGTATCAAATTTGTAGAATTTTGCAAACGTGTTTGCCCCTGACCAAGTATCTGCTCGGCAAAGTTGTAAAGCCGAAACCCCTCGGGCAGCCGCCCAAGATGAGCCCACCTTCCTTGAGGAATGGGCATTTACAGATTATGGCTGTGGTATGCCTGCCACAGAATGTGCAAGCTGAATTGTACTACAAATCCAGCGAGCAATAGACTGCTTAGAAGCAGGAGCACCCAGCTTGTTGGGTGCATACAGGATAAACAGCGAGTCAGAGTTTCTGACTCCAGCCGTCCTGGAAACATATTTTCAGGGCCCTGACAACGTCTAGCAACTTGGAGTCCTCCAATTCACTAGTAGCCGCCGGCACCACAATAGGCTGGTTCAGGTGAAACGCTGACACCACCTTAGGGAGAAATTGGGGACGAGTCCTCAATTCTGCCCTATCCATATGTAAAATCAGATAAGGGCTTTTACATGATAAAGCCGCCAATTCTGACACTCGCCTGGCCGAAGCCAAGGCCAACAACATGACCACTTTCCATGTGAGATATTTTAGATCCACGGTTTTTAGTGGCTCAAACCAATGGGATTTTAAGAAAAACTCAACACCACGTTGAGATCCCAATGTGCCACAGGGGGCACAAACGGGGGCTGAATATGCAGCACTCCTTTCACAATGTCTGAACTTCAGGTACTGAAGCTAGTTCTTTTTTTAAAGAAAATCGACAGAGCCGAGATCTGTACTTTAATGGAGCCTAGATTTAGGCCCATATTCACTCCTGCTTGCAGGAAATGTAGAAATCGACTTAGAGGAAATTCCTCTGTTGGGGCCTTTTTGGCCTCGCACCATGCAACATATTTCCGCCATATGCGGTGATAATGCTTTGCCGTAACATCTTTCCTGGCTTTAATAAGCGTAGGAATGACTTCTTCCGGAATACCCTTTTCCTTCAGGATCCGGCGTTCAATCGCCATGCCGTCAAACGCAGCCGCGGTACGTCTTGGAACAGACAGGGCCCCTGCTGACGCAGGTCCTGTCTGAGCGGCAGAGGCCATGGGTCCTCTGATATCATTTTCTGAAGTTCCGGGTACCAAGCCCTTCTTGGCCAATCCGGAACCACGAGTATCGTTCTTACTCCTCGCCATCTTATTATTCTCAGTACCTTTGGTATGAGAGGCAGAGGAGGGAACACATAAACCGACTAGTACACCCACGGTGTCACTAGAGCGTCCACAGCTATCGCCTGGGGGTCCCTTGACCTGGCGCAACATCTCTTTAGCTTTTTGTTGAGGCGGGACGCCATCATGTCCACCTGTGGCCTTTCCCAACGGTTTACCAACAGCAGGAAGACTTCTGGATGAAGTCCCCACTCTCCCGGGTGTAGGTCGTGTCTGCTGAGGAAGTCTGCTTCCCAGTTGTCCACTCCCGGAATGAACACTGCTGACAGTGCTAGTACGTGATTTTCCGCCCATCGGAGAATCCTTGTGGCTTCTGCCATTGCCATCCTGCTTCTTGTGCCGCCCTGTCGGTTCACATGGGCGACTGCCGTGAGGTTGTCTGACTGTATCAGTACCGGCTGATTTTGAAGCAGGGGTCTTGCCTGCCTTAGGGCATTGTAAATGGCCCTCAGTTCCAGAATTTATATGTAGGGAAGTCTCCTGACTTGACCATAGGCCCTGTAAGTTTCTTCCCTGTGTGACTGCTCCCCAGCCTCGAAGGCTGGCATCCGTGGTCACCAGGACCCAGTCCTGTATGCCGAAACTGCGGCCCTCTAGAAGATGAGCACCCTGCAACCACCACAGTAGAGACACCCTGGTCCTTGGAGACAGGGTTATCATTTGATGCATTTGAAGATGCGATCCCCACCACTTATCCAAGAGGTCCCACTGGAAGGTCCTCGCATGGAACCTGCCGAATGGAATTGCTTCGTATGGAGCCACCATTTTTCCCAGGACTCGTGTGCAACGATGCACCGATACCCTTTTTGGTTTTAGGAGGTCTCTGACTAGAGATGACAGCTCCTTGGCTTTCTCCTGCGGGAGAAACACTTTTTTCTGTTCTGTGTCCAAAATCATCCCCAGGAACAGTAAGCGAGTGGAAGGAACCAGCTGTGACTTAGGAATGTTCAGAATCCAGCCATGCTGTTGTAGCACCTCCTGAGATAGTGCTACTCCGACCAGTAACTGCTCCCTGGACCTTGCCTTTATAAGGAGATCGTCCAAGTATGGGATAAATAAAAACTCCCTTTTTTTTGAAGGAGTGTCATCATTTCTGCCATTACCTTGGTAAACACCCTCGGTGCCGTGGACAGTCCAAACGGTAGTGTCTGGAATTGGTAATGGCAATCCTGTACCACAATCTGAGGTACTCCTGGTGAGGAAGGTAAATAGGGACATGCAGGTAAGCATCCTTGATGTCCAGGGATACCATGTAATCCCCCTCGTCCAGGCTTGCAATAACCGCCCTGAGCGATTCCATCTTGAACTTTGTTATGTAAGTGTTCAAGGATTTCCATTTTAAAATGGGTCTCACCGAACCGGCTGGTTTCGGTACCACAAACAGTGTGGAATAGTAACCCCGTCCTTGTTGAAGTAGGGGCACCTTGACTATCACCTGCTGGGAATACAGCTTGTGAATTGCCTCTAGCACAGCCTCCCTGCCTGAGGGAGTTGTCGGCAAGGCAGATTTGAGTAAACGGCGGGGGGGGAGACGCCTCGACTTCCAGCTTGTACCCCTGAGATATTACTTGAAGGATCCAGGGATCCACCTGTGAGCTAGCCCACTGATCGCTGACATTTTTGAGGCGGCCCCCCACCGTACCTGGCTACGCCTGTGGAGCCCCCGCGTCATGCGGTGGACTCGGAGGAAGCAGGGGAAGAATTTTGATTCTGGGAACTGGCTGCTGGTGCAGCTTTTTCCCTCTTCCCTCGTTTGACCAACCTGCTTTTTTGAAGCCGAAAGGACTGTACCTGATAATACAGTGCTTTTCTTAGGCTGTGAGGAAACCTGAGGTAAAATATTTTCATCCCAGCTGTTGCTGTGGATACGAGGTCCCAGAGACCATCCCCAACCAATTCCTCACCCTTATAAGGCTCTATGTGCCTTTTAAAGTCAGCATCACCTGTCCAGTGTCGGGTCTCCAATACCCTCCTGACAGAATGGACATTGCAATAATTCAGGATGCCAGCCGGCAAAATATTCCTCTGTGCATCCCTCATATATAAGACGACGTCTTATGTTCGCAAAATAGTATCCCTGTTTGAAAAGGGGTACAGACCACGCAGCAGCAGACTGCAGGTCTCAGTCTAGTACCTGAGTGTGTAAATACAGACTTCAGGATAGCCTCCTGCTATTTATCAGCAGGTACCTTCAAAGTGGCCGTATCCTAAGACGGCAGTGCCACCTTGACAAACGTGTGAGCGCCTTATCCACCCTAGGGGATATCTCCCAGCGTAACTTATCCTCTGGCGGGAAAGGGTACGCCATCAGTAACTTGTTAGAAATTACCAGTTTCTTATCGGGGAAACCCACGCTTTTTCACACTTCATTCACTCATTTGATGGGGGAACAAAACACTGCCTGCTTTTTCTCCCCACACATAAAACCCTTTGTTTTTAGTGGTACTTGGGTTAATGTCAGAAATGTGTAACACATTTTATATTGCTGGGATCATGTAACGGATGTTCCTAGTGGATTGTGTATATGTCTCAACCTCGTCGACACTGGAGTCAGACTCCGTGTCGACATCTGTGTCTGCCATCTGAGGGAGCGTTGATGGCCTTTGAGACGTCTGGGCAGGCGCAGGCTGAGAAGCCGGCTGTCCCATAGCTGTTACGTCATCCAGCCTTTTATGTAAGGAGTTGACACTGTCGGTTAATACCTTCCACCTATCCATCCACTCTGGTGTCGGCCCACAGGGGCGACATCTCATTTATCGGCATCTGCTCCGCCTCCACATAAGTCTCCTCATCAAACATGTCGACACAGCCGTACCGACACACCGCACACACACAAGGAATGCTCCAATGAGGACAGGACCCACAAAAGCCCTTTGGGGGGACAGAGTGAGAGTATGCCAGCACACACCAGAGCGCCATATAATGCAGGGACTAACTGAGTTATGTCCCCTATAGCTGCTTTTATATAATTTATACTGCGCCTAAATTTAGTGCCCCCCCTCTCTGTTTTAACCCTGTTCTGTAGTGTAGACTGCAGCGGAGAGCCAGGGAGCTTCCTTCCAGCGGATCTGTGAAGGAGAAATGGCGCCAGTGTGCTGTGGGAGATAGCTCCGCCCCTTTTCTGCGGACTATTCTCCCGCTTTTTTCTGGATTCTGGCAGGGGTATTTTCCACATATATAGCCTCTGGGGCTATATATTGTGGTATTTTTGCCAGCCAAGGTGTTATTATTGCTTCTCAGGGCGCCCCCCCCCCAGCGCCCTGCACCCTCAGTGACCGGAGTGTGAAGTGTGTATGAGGAGCAATGGCGCACAGCTGTAGTGCTGTGCGCTACCTTGGTGAAGACTGATGTCTTCCGCCGCCGATTTTCCGGACCTCTTCTTGCTTCTGGCTCTGTAAGGGGGACGGCGGCGCAGCTCCGGGACCGAACACCAAGGACTGGGCCTGCGGTCGATCCCTCTGGAGCTAATGGTGTCCAGTAGCCTAAGAAGCCCAATCCGGCTGCAAGCAGGCGAGTTCGCTTCTTCTCCCCTTAGTCCCTCGCTGCAGTGAGCCTGTTGCCAGCAGGTCTCACTGAAAATAAAAAACCTAAATCTATACTTTCTTTCTACGGGCTCAGGAGAGCCCCTAGTGTGCATCCAACCTCGGCCGGGCACAAGATCTAACTGAGGCTTGGAGGAGGGTCATGGTGGGAGGAGCCAGTGCACACCAGGTAGTCATAAATCTTTCTAGAGTGCCCAGCCTCCTTCGGAGCCCGCTATTCCCCATGGTCCTTACGGAGTTCCCAGCATCCACTAGGACGTCAGAGAAACAGAGCCTAACATTAAAGTAGGTCTGTATCTCTCCCCTCAGTCCCTCGCTGCAGGGAGTCTGTTGCCAACAGGCTCCCTGAAAATAAAAAACCTAACAATTTTATTTTATTTTCAGGAAAACTCAGGAGAGCTCCCTGTAATGCACCCAGTCTCCTCTGGGCACAGTAATAAACTGAGGTCTGGAGGAGGGGCATAGAGGGAGGAGCCAGTGCACACCCATACCTAAAGTTCTTTCTTAGTGCCCATGTCTCCTGCGGAGCCCATCTTTCCCCATGGTCCTTACGGAGTCCCCAGCATCCTCTAGGACGTAAGAGAACGGAAGCGTCACCTAGCTTCCACAGATTTCGCTTGTACAGGAAAGAAAGACTTGTGTCTCCACTATGACGCTCTCAGGGGATAGCACTTAGGGCCTAATTCAGACCTGGACGCAGCCACATAGTTGCTCGCGGCGGCTGCATTCAGGTGGTCTGCACGTGCACAGGTTGTTATGTACATGCGCAACCTTACACATTGTGAACGCATCCAGGAAAGATGCAGCCGCAATGTGATTGACAGGTGACCGTGTTGCGGGGGCGGCTCTCCGGGGAAAACAGGGGCAGGACCGGACTGTTTTCAGGGCGGCTGCGTGACGTCACACGTGGCCGCATTGAAAAAAAAATGTCCACTGACCACGCAGCCAGCCTGCGCTGCCAGGGGTCAACCTTATATCAGATGCCTCCGCAATCTAATTGTGGACGCATCAGGAGCCAGCCTCACACATGCTGGGTGGCCCCAAGCATGTGCAGATATGAACGCAAATCTGCTGCGTATGCAGCGATCTGCGTTCATGGCTGAATATCCCCCTTAGCCACCAGTCCTCATAAATGTAGTAAATAGATATACTTTCAAGATTATCATCGGAATGTGAAACAAGTTTCCATATATCAAAAAGTTGCTAAGATGGTAAAACAGCCAGGGCAAACAAAAGTTCCAGATACTTAGCTTACCCACAAGGGCCCAAGAAATCAAGGATGCCACAGTGTCTGGTATACAGGGTCCGCACCCATCACTTAAAAAGGTTTCGGATACAAGTTCTCTGTCAAAAGCAGATTACCATCTCACCAACTTTTGGGAGAGAACCTGTGCCACAGGAGAGGAACAGCCACCCTCACTACCCCGATGGTCAGCATGCTGACCAACAGGGACTATTTCCACTCGTGGGTGTCCACGACACCCACAGAGTGGGAATAGAACTCACGGAGACCGCAGGTCGCCACCAAGCCGCAAGGGGCTTGCTACACTCACCCCTCCCCGCTGGAATCCCGGCGTCGGTATGCTGACCGCCGGTCAGCCATACCACACCCCTTGTATACATTTTAACTATGAGTGCATTGGGGCAGATGTATTAAGCCTGCAGAAGGCATAAAGAAGTGATAAAGCGGTAATAAGTGCACGGTGATAACACACCCGCCAATCAGCTCCAATATGTAAATTGACAGTTATGAGCCGATTGGCTGGTGTGTTATCACCGTGCACTTATTACCGCTTTATCACTTCTTTTTGCCTTCTCCAGGTTAATACATCTGCCCCATTGTGTGAAAGTAAGGATCTCTGCACTACTGGTCTCCCTTTATATGAGTGTTACAAGCAGGGAGACACTTTTTCAGGCGCTAAAAAGAAAAGAGCAGTAATTGGATATATAGAAACTTGATTCACATTCAGATGATAACCTTTAAAGTATGGCTATTTACTACATTTATGAGGACTGATAACTACGTACTATCCCATCAGCTGTCTCACTAGCCAGAGACACCTCTATGGTTTGAGACTCTTCTGAACGCTTTTCAGTGACTTTATAAATCACTGGTTGTTACTCCTGACGACATGTACCCTCAACAATCGAGATGGTGACTTACGACAAAGTGGGCTTCTAGCAATTACTGTAATGTACATCCAGCACCTCATCAGAAACGCCCATAACATCCCCCGTGATCTCTATATCTCACAAAAGACTGCAGGGAAGGATTCAACAGCTGATTCGTCAACAGTAATTAGTCTTTTTTGTTGCGAACCATTGTGTGTGTTTCTTATCCCCAGACTTTGTGGGGCCAACACCAGCAGGGGTCTGAAGCTGGCCATACACTACGACACCCCCCGCTGCCAGCTCTCCAGCGCATGATAGATTGTACGGTGACTTTGCACCAAACGATCTATTGTACCTCCGCAATTCAGCACTGCCGGGATCGACTGATCATATGTGCAGCACATATAGTATGATCAGTTGACGCGACGTGCGACCAGCGGGGCCACGCATCGCAATCGCACCCAAAACATGCACAATGTGCATATGATGGGGCGATCGACAAGTCAATATCGTGTATTCATACACAATATCGACCTAGTGTATGGCCAGCTTGAGAGTGAGGTGGCCAGCACCCCATTCCTTCCCTCACCTCACCTCGGGATAAGTGCTGCCATTTTTGTAGGCAGCAGTTAACTCCCTACCTGTACCCATAAGTCACGAGCCAGGATAAAAAGCTGGAAAGAGCAGGGCGAATCAGGGATTGTCTATAAAGACTTGTAATGGTTTGCTACATTACAGCGTTCCACAGTCATGCACTGTTCTGACTCTGTTGGTACCTATAAGTTAGGTCATAATGCAGGCCTGTCTGGCTAGTCAGTTAACTCTCGAGGATTGTACCTGCACTGCCTGATCATCTACCGCTGGTAATAACCTGAGGCGCTCCAAATCTAAAGTCAGGCGGCTTTGTGCTCAGCAGTAACTGGCAGGGGTGACCAACACATGAATGGTGGTGTAAGGTAAGAGCACTACAGTAGCTCCTTATTTTGATGTGAAACACATTATGGGGTTTATGTACTAAGCGTTGGAATGTGGTAAAGTGGACAGAGATAAAGTACCAGCCAATCAGCTCCTACCTGCTATGTTACACGCTGGGTTTGAAAAATAACTGTTAGGAGCTGGTTGGTTGGTACTTTATCTCTCTCCAAGGCTTAGTACATTGACTCCTAAATGTTTCACACTAATCTAGAAAAAAATAAAAAATGTTATATATATACATACATACACACACATACACTGCATATAATGCTAATAATGGAGGGAATATACAAGAGAGGTCAACAGAAAGCAAACTTCCACTGTTGTAAGTGAAATCAATCAATTGAAGAGCAACCGTATTAGTACACACCACATACGCTGACACTTTATTACAGTAAAGGTATACACACACTGAACTGCAATGGAAATGAAACAAGAGTTCTGATAAACAAATAAAATAATAATGTTAGGTAAGAAAGGAATTGTGAAGCGCGCTGTCTCCAGATACGTTAGTAGACCAACTCCCATTAAAGTGCAAGCAATCCCTATATTCAGCACCTATACATCAAAGCTTGTGTAACACTGAGCCTGGTGCAGAGCTGCACACAAATCCCATCACAATTTTATACACAGAGGATCTGTGACAATATACTAATGCCGCAGGTGCTGGGATTTGTACTGCGATTACCAGAATGCCAGTCATTGTAACAGCATAAAGACGCAGTCGCAGACTGAGACGCCCCTTTAAACATGACTGCGTTTGATTCCCAGCACCCCCATTACCACCCACAAACAGTAACTGTCCGTCATTCTGTGACCAAAGCCTCACGCCGACCACCATCAGTAATGTAATCTCACATGTGCTCAGTGCAAATGTGACGCATGCACAGTACAAAACAAAATAGAGCAGATCCGCAAACAACATTGCGTCCACGTCTAGAGCTGGTACACTGTGCGAAGTATACTTACTGTTATCTATCCAGTGTGCTAGGAGTCCTCTGCCACTACCATCACTGGAGACTATTAAAATAATGCTTAGCAAGTCAAAGTTTAAGCAAGAAAGTTTAGTCCTCTATCTGCTAGAAATACTCTTCAAAATAATGGATTAACATACAGGGATCATGGGGATTTATTGCACAGCAAGGATAGTGACATGACATGCTCTGTCATTTCAGCTTTTTGACCTTCTGTTTTGCTGGAAGTAGGAAGTCTAACAGCACCATGAAACTTACCTTCTTATATATCACTTAAATATCCGCTTTTGGTTGTCCAGAATACGTATATACTCTAGGGCAGTGGTTCTCAACCGCGGTCCTAAAGTACCCCCAACAGTTCATGTTTTCCAGGTCTCCTCACAGGATTGCAAGTGAAATAATTTGCTCAACCTGTGGGTCTTTTAAAATGTGTCAGTGAGTAATGAATACACCTGTTCAACTGCTAGGTGACCTGGAAAACATGAACTGTTGGGGTTACTTGAGGACAGAGGTTGAGAACCACTGCTCTAGGGGACAATAAAAGCCTCAGGATAGGCTGAACGTGAGCCTGTAATAATAAAAACAGTCCTATGAAAAGAAACGTGCGCCTTCTGTCAAATCTGAATTTGTACATATCAGGGTATAATTATGATTATCGATCATTTATATGGTGCCACAAAGTGGTGTGCAGGCCCTTACATATGTACAGCATGAAAAGATACAGTGAGACATAAGATGTACAGTGCAAAAGCCTTAAGGTTCACAACAAAAATGGACATTTAACATTCTGGTGTCCACATGTCGCATTCTAGCCATGTTGACATTTTTCTTGTCCAGCTTATGTCTATAGCGACATTCTGAAGGCATCCCCAGGCAGATATGGGTGACAGACGATGAGTGAGTCAGTGAGTGAGGAAAAAGGGGAGAAGGGAGTTTATAATAAGAAGGACATGGGTTTTGAGAGCCAGTTTGAAGCTTTGTAGAGGTGGATAGTCTAAAAAACAAAAAAAAGAGGGAGAAGAGTTCCAGTGATGGAGAGCAGCACAGGTGAAATACTGGAGGTGGGAGTGTGATGAGGTAATCCATTGGGAAGAGAGCTGGCAGAGCGAAGTGAGCAGACGGGAGCGCGGAGGGAGAGGAGGTTAGAGATGTAGATTGGTGGTACCTTTAAAGGCGAGTGTGAGTAGAATGAATTGGATTCTGTAAGTGAAGGGGAGCCAGTGTGGAACCTGGTGTGGCGGGGAGGCAGACAGTTTGGTTGGAGAGAACGATAATCTGCACAGAAGCGTTATGGATGGATTGGAGTTTAGCGAGATGGCAGTGGATTAAAAAATGAAGTGTACTCAATTAGTAGCATCTGGCGCAATATTCTTCTTTACCTATAAATAGTAAGGGTGTACAGATGTTTTCACACATGGCTTCTTCATTTCTGCCTTATTTTTTGTTGAATAAGTAATTGCAAAATCAAATCTGTTATTGCTTATTTGACATATCAAATTTGATAAAGCAAATTTAGTACTAGATGAGTCTAAAGGATTGTATAGTTTGACGTAAGGAGAACTTTGTTTCCCATAGACTGTATATGTGATGTCTTCTGAATAGAAACATAATACAGGTTGAGTGAGTATCCCTTATCAAAAATACCACATTTTTTGGTCTCCTACCGAGATAATGACATATTATGTATACATATCCAGCTACTGGAAATACTAAAATCCGAGTGTTTTAAAGTTATACCAAGCGCAATTGGTTAGTGTTTTGTTTATGTTATTCTTTGAAAGTTCACCAACAGGGACTTTCTCCATATTGCTGCTGGTGGGTTGAGCGCGGGGTGGAAGATTATATTATATTATATTATATTATATTATATTATATATATATATATATATATATATATATATATATATATATACACACATACATATACATACACACACACACACACACACACACATACATACACATATAAGTAATATATATAATATTTATGTCATTTTCTCAGTAGGTGACCCACAAATTTGGGGTTTTTAGTTTTGGATAAGGGATACTCAACCTGTATTGGTTTTGTTTTTCCTTTGTATTTTTAATTGCGACCGACTCTCCACTAAGAACTCCCTGGGAGAACCTCCTATAGCTGTTAAAATATAGACTACAATACATGAACCATTGATGCCTTCTACTATATATTATTGTCTGTGCAACTGCTCAGGATAACCGTGGGATATAAAGCACGGGATCACACATATGGAATACAGTTGTGCAAAACTGGTGGAGATGGCCCTCCTCATGAGAGTTTATTATAGTGTATGTGAGCTAAAAACATATTTTACACAAATCTGCAGACTGTTTTGAAGCTAATTACACTATGGGCCTGATTGCAAGTTGGACGCTATTTGCATCACTGCTGCATCTTTGGATGCAGCAGTGATGCAATAATATGCTTATGCTGCAGGAGGCATCTAAGAACAAAAGACGCCCACTACCAACATTGCAGGTCCGAGTACTACATCTGAAGCCGCTCCATCAGATCACCATCAGCCATCTGAGTAACCCTAAGCTTACGCGGAATGGCCACCCCGAACTCGGCAGCCAAGGCCAGGAAATCTGCATCCGGAGAAAACTGGGCCCAACACGCACCTGTTTTCTGAAACGACCACCCTACCCACTCACAAGCGGCTGCAGTCTGTCAATCAGGCTTCGACATCCCTGACCGGAGCTGCATTGCACATGCACACTTTGCCCACCATTGGAGCTGCATGCAAACAAACAATCATGTACAACTCAGAATCATGCCCTATGTTACTAAATCATCTCATAACCTGCTTCATAATGTGCATGTGTGATGGGAATACAAAAGATTTTCTCATGTCCAACATTTCTAAAATGGCTACCAGGAAGTGACAAACTACAGCTATTTTTTTCAGCATGCGAACTGCACCTCTACTATAGGAGTCTCACATATAATACTGTACAACACACACAAAGCATATACTGACACATGGATTTACTGTTCTTCACACAAATTATAGAATGGATCAGCAACAGTAAAAAGCTATCCTGTGTGAATTACGCGATGTTTGAGAAGCCGCGAGCTGTTAGGGAAACCTTTTCCGCATTCAGAGCATCCGAAAGGCTTTTCGCCAGTGTGAGTTCGCTGATGTATCACGAGGTGCGACATGCGGATGAAGCCTTTTCCACACATGGGGCAGGTGTATGGCTTTTCTCCAGTGTGAATTTTCTGGTGCCGAACCAGGACAGACTTATCGCTAAAACATTTTCCACATTCACCACATGAAAACGGTTTCTCTCCTGTATGAATTCGGAAATGGGTACTAAAATGAGACTCCTGCTTAAACGATTTTCCACATTCGGTGCATATAAATCCAGTTTGTCCGGTATGGCTCTTCTCATGTTTGACACAGTCAGATTTTTTCCTAAAACATTCCTCGCAGTAAGAACAGGGGTACATCGCTGGCCCAATGTGAATCCTCAGATGTGTGTAAAGATGGAACTTGCGGCTGAAACACTTCCCACATTCGGCGCATGAATATGGTTTTTCTCCAGAATGAATTTTCTGATGCCTTATGAGATCTGACTTATCCCCAAAACACTTATCGCATTCAAAACATGCAAATGGCTTCTCCCCGGAGTGAACTCTTTGATGTATAACAAGATGGGACTTCCTGATGAAGCTTTTCCCGCATTCAAGACATGAAAATGGTTTGACTCCTGTGTGAATTCTTTGATGTCTGCCAAGTTTGAACTTGCTGGCAAAACTTTTCCCACATTCAGAGCACAAAAAAGACAGCTCCCCTTTGGGATTTGTCTTATTTGTGACAAGATCTGCGCATTCTGTAAAAACAGTCCCGTTGCCAGAGCTTGACAGTGGTGTACCCCCTTGAATCTCTTGAAGATCGGAGTCTTCCTTTTTTATATCATTTACCACACTATTTTCCAAACCAAGGGAAATGTCATCTTGTTCCAACTTGTACTCGCTCTTAAATTCATCTGTCAAAAACAATAAGTATACAGTAAAGTTATCTCATGAATATGGGTAGAATTTAAATTAGACTAGTTTTAGGCTACTTTTGTACAGCTTTATCTTTGGGGAAATGATTCAAAGAAATGTATCATGACTTTCTTTGCTAACTTATAGTGTTCCCCCCCCCCCCCCCCAGGATTTTTTTGGGGCAGGGCGTCGGTGCTGTGGGGGCATGTGCTTGCACGTAAAGAGGGCACTGCCAGCCTCAGTGTCACTAGTGGGGGTGTGCCCAGCCAGTTGCATCACTCGTGGGGCGTGCCCAGTATCTACGGGGGTGCTGGGCTTCCCCCAAAGCTCTCCCTTGAATATGAATAGATGCCATGCTCGTGCGCGTGGCATCTATTCAAATGCGGCTTTTTTTGCAGGGCGCAGCAAAAAGGGGCAGAGTGCATTTTGCCCTTTAAAGAAAAAAAAATTGGGCAGGGGGCGGCGCCCTGTTAAAACAGCCTAGCGTGAACATTAAACGTATATATCATTATTACTTACTTTTAGAATCACATTTAGCATGTGATTCACGTAGAAAGTAGGAAGCAACTAGGTAAAGGTGGTTCAAGAGAGTAGTGGGCCTGTTGCAGACTCCATGCGCACGACTCCCTTTCTCGTTGGCACATGCTTGGAGTAGACTGGCATAGTGCCTCAGAATCTACTGCACATGCAGAGATCTCCAGGAGAATGGTGTGGGTGCCATTTTCCTGGTGATTTTTTTTTACTTATGCAGATCGTCAGGAAAATGGCACCTACGCCATATTCCCAATTATTAGATTGCATGCAGCGGAGAGGTATGTATATGGTGCAGGCTCCACTGGACTGCGTGTATCGCATACACTGCAGACATTGCAAATACGCCAACGCAACTAGGTATTAATATGCAGGGCCATACCAGATGCCAATACTAAAATGTACAGCCATACCTGGTGCTCAAACTAGCATGCAGTCATATCTAAAGCTAGATCTAATATACCAGAGCCATACCTGGCTCCCGGCCTACAGAGACCACCGTGGTACCAGTTTTTATTCAGAACTGCACAGAACATTTGCCTACCATGAGTAGGAAGTACAGCATAAATAATAAGAATTTACTTACCGATAATTCTATTTCTCGGAGTCCGTAGTGGATGCTGGGGTTCCTGAAAGGACCAGGGGGATAGCGGCTCCGCAGGAGACAGGGCACAAAAGTAAAGCTTTTACAGGTCAGGTGGTGTGTACTGGCTCCTCCCCCTATGACCCTCCTCCAGACTCCAGTTAGGTACTGTGCCCGGACGAGCGTACACAATAAGGGAGGATTTTGAATCCCGGGTAAGACTCATACCAGCCACACCAATCACACCGTACAACTTGTGATCTAAACCCAGTTAACAGTATGATAACAGAGGAGCCTCTGAAAGATGGCTTCCTAAACAATAACCCGAATTAGTTTACAATAACTATGTACAAGTATTGCAGATAATCCGCACTTGGGATGGGCGCCCAGCATCCACTACGGACTCCGAGAAATAGAATTATCGGTAAGTAAATTCTTATTTTCTCTATCGTCCTAAGTGGATGCTGGGGTTCCTGAAAGGACCATGGGGATTATACCAAAGCTCCCAAACGGGCGGGAGAGTGCGGATGACTCTGCAGCACCGAATGAGAGAACTCCAGGTCCTCCTTTGCCAGGGTATCAAATTTGTAAAAATTTACAAACGTGTTCTCCCCTGACCACGTAGCTGCTCGGCAGAGTTGTAATGCCGAGACCCCTCGGGCAGCCGCCCAAGATGAGCCCACCTTCCTTGCGGAATGGGCCTTAACAGATTTAGGCTGTGGCAGGCCTGCCACAGAATGTACAAGTTGAATTTTGTTACAAATCCAACGAGCAATCGACTGCTTAGAAGCAGGTGCACCCAACTTGTTGGGTGCATACAGTATAAACAGCGAGTCAGATTTTCTGACTCCAGCCGTCCTTTAAATGTATATTTTTAAGGCTCTGACAACGTCCAACAACTTGGAGTCCTTCAAGTCGTCTGTAGCCGCAGGCACTACAATAGGCTGGTTCAGGTGAAACGCTGATACCACTTTAGGGAGAAAATGCGGACGCGTCCGCAGCTCTGCCCTATGTCGAATGGAAAATTAAATAAGGGCTTTTATAAAACAAAGCCGCCAGTTCAGATACTCTCCCGGCCGAAGCCAGGGCCAGTAACATAGTCACTTTCCATGTGAGATATTTCAAATCCACATTCTTTAGTGGTTCAAACCAATTGGATTTGAGGAAATCTAAAACTACATTTAGATCCCACGGTGCCACCTTAGGCACCACAGGAGGCTGTATATGCAGTACTCCTTTGATAAAAATCTGGACCTCAGGGACTGAGGCCAATTCTTTTTGGAAGAATATTGATAGGGCCGAAATTTGAACCTTAATAGATCCCAATTTGAGACCCATAGACAATCCTGATTGCAGGAAATGTAGGAAAACGACCCAGTTGAAATTCCTCCATCGGAGCACTCCGCTGCTCGCACCACGCAACATATTTTCGCCAAATACGGCGATAATGCTTCGCGGTGACTTCCTTCCTTGCCTTTATCAAGGTAGGAATGACTTCTTCTGGAATGCCTTTTCCTTTTAGGATCTGGCATTCAAACACCATGCCGTCAAACGCAGCCGCGGTAAGTCTTGAAAAAGACAAGGACCCTGCTGAAGCAGGTCCCTTCTCAGAAGTAGAGGCCACGGATCGTCCGTGACCATCTCTTGAAGTTCCGGGTACCAAGTCCTTCTTGGCCAATCCGGAGCCACTAGTCTTACTCCTCTTTGCCGTATAATCCTCAATACCTTTGGTATGAGAGGCAGAGGAGGAAACACATATACCGACTGGTACACCCAAGGTGTTACCAGCGCGTCCACAGCTATTGCCTGCGGATCTCTTGACCTGGCGCAATACCTGTCCAGTGTTTTGTTGAGGCGAGACGCCATCATGTCCACCATTGGTTTTACCCAACGGTTTAATAGCATGTGGAAAACTTCTGGATGAAGTCCCCACTCTCCCGGGTGAAGGTCGTGTCTGCTGAGGAAGTCTGCTTCCCAGTTGTCCACGCCCGGGATGAATACTGCTGACAGTGCTATCACGTGATTCTCCGCCCAGCGAAGGATCCTGGCAGCTTCTGCCATTGCCCTCCTGCTTCTTGTGCCGCCCTGTCTGTTTACATGGGCGACTGCCGTGATGTTGTCCGACTGGATCAACACCGGTCTTCCTTGAAGCAGAGGTTCCGCCTGGCTTAGAGCATTGTAGATTGCTCTTAGTTCCAGAATGCTTATGTGAAGAGACTTTTTCAGGCTCGACCACACTCCCTGGAAATTTCTTCCCTGTGTGACTGCTCCCCAGCCTCTCAGGCTGGCATCCGTGGTCACCAGGATCCAATCCTGCATGCCGAATCTGCGGCCCTCCAATAGATGAGCCTCCTGCAACCACCACAGAAGGGATACCCTTGTCCTCGGCGACAGGGTTATCCGCAGGTGCATCTGAAGATGCGACCCTGACCATTTGTCCAACAGATCCCTTTGCATGGAATCTGCCGCAAGGGATTGCTTCGTAAGAAGCTACCATTTTTTCCCAGGACTCTTGTGCATTGATGTACAGACACCTTTCCTGGTTTTAGGAGGTTCCTGACCAGGTCAGATAACTCCTTGGCTTTTTCTTCGGGAAGAAAAACCTTTTTCTGAACTGTGTCCAGAATCATCCCCAGGAACAGCAGACGAGTTGTCGGCATTAATTGGGATTTTGGAATATTCAGAATCCATCCGTGCTGCTTTAGCACCTCTTGAGATAGTGCTAAACCCATCTCTAGCTGTTCTCTGGACCTTGCCCTTATTAGGAGATCGTCCAAGTATGGGATAATTAATACGCCTTTTCTTCGAAGAAGAAATATTATCTCGGCCATTACCTTTGTAAAGACCCGAGGTGCCGTGGACAAACCAAACGGCAGCGTCTGAAACTGATAGTGACAGTTTTGTACAACGAACCTGAGGTACCCCTGGTGTGAGGGGTAATTGGAACGTGGAGATACGCATCCTTGATGTCCAAGGATACCATAAAGTCCCCTTCTTCCAGGTTCGCTATCACTGCTCTGAGTGACTCCATCTTGAACTTGAACTTCTTTATGTACAGGTTCAAGGACTTCAGATTTAGAATAGGCCTTACCGAGCCATCCGGCTTCGGTACCACAAAAAGAGTGGAATAATACCCCTTCCCTTGTTGTAGAAGAGGTACCTTGACTATCACCTGCTGAGAGTACAGCTTGTGAATGGCTTCCAAAACCGTCTCCCTTTCTGAGGGGGACGTTGGTAAAGCAGACTTCAGGAAACGGCGAGGTGGCTCTGTCTCTAATTTCAACCTGTACCCCTGAGATATTATCTGCAGGATCCAGGGATTTACCTGCGAGTGAGCCCACTGCGCGCTGTAATTCTTGAGACGACCGCCTACCGCCCCCGAGTCCGCTTGCGAAGCCCCAGCGTCATGCTGAGGCTTTTGTAGAAGCCGGGGAGGGCTTCGGTTCCTGGGAAGGAGCTGCCTGTTGCTGTCTCTTCCCTCGTCCTCTGCCTCGTGGCAGATATGAATAGCCCTTTGCTCTCTTATTTTTAAAGGAACGAAAGGGCTGCGGTTGAAAGGTCGGTGCCTTTTTCTGTTGGGGAGTGACTTGAGGTAGAAAGGTGGATTTCCCGGCCGTAGCCACCAAATCCGATAGACCGACCCCAAATAACTCCTCTACGCATCGCCTGTCCACTGTCGTGTCCATAAAGCTCTTCTGGCCGAAATGGACATAGCACTTACCCGTGATGCCAGTGTGCAGATATCTCTCTGTGCATCACGCATATAAAGAAATGCATCCTTTATTTGTTCTAACGACAGTAAAATATTGTCCCTGTCCAGGGTATCAATATTTTCGATCAGGGACTCTGACCAAACTACCCCAGCACTGCACATCCAGGCAGTCGCAATAGCTGGTCGTAGTATAACACCTGCATGTGTGTATATACCTTTTTGGATATTTTCCATCCTCCTATCTGATGGATCTTTAAGTGCGGCCGTCTCAGGAGAGGGTAACGCCACTTGTTTTGATAAGCGTGTTAGCGCTTTGTCCACCCTAGGAGGTGTTTCCCAGCGCTCCCTAACCTCTGGCGGGAAAGGGTATAAAGCCAATAACTTCTTTGAAATTAGCAGTTTTTTATCGGGGCACCCCACGCTTCATCACACACGTCATTTAATTCTTCTGATTCGGTAAAAACTACTGGTAGTTTTTTCACACCCCACATAATACCCTGTTTAGTGGTACCTGTAGTATCAGCTAAATGTAACATCTCCTTTATTGCCAAAATCATATAACGTGTGGCCCTACTGGAAAATACGGTTGATTCGTCACCTTCACCACCGGAATCAGTGCCTGTGTCTGGGTCTGTGTCGACCGACTGAGGCAAGGGGCGTTTTACAGCCCCTGACGGTGTTTGAGGCGCCTGGACAGGCACTAATTGAGTGTCCGGCCGCCTCATGTCGGCAAACGACTGCTTAAGCGAGTTGACGCTATCCCGTAATTCCACAAATAAAGGCATCCATTCTGGTGTCGACCCCCTAGGAGGTGACATCCTCATATTTGGCAATTGCTCCGCCTCCACACCAATAACGTCCTCATACATGTCGACACACACGTACCGACACACAGCAGACACACAGGGAATGCTCTATACGAAGACAGGACCCACTAGCCCTTTGGGGAGACAGAGGGAGAGTCTGCCAGCACACACCAAAAAGCGCTATATATGACAGGGATAGCCTTATGATTAAGTGCTCCCTTATAGCTGCTTTTATATTAATATATTGCCATTTATTTTGCCCCCCCTCTCTGTTATACCCTGTTTCTGTAGTGCAGTGCAGGGGAGAGACCTGGGAGCCTTCCTGACCAGCGGAGCTGTGACAGAAAATGGCGCCGTGTGCTGAGGAGATAGGCCCCGCCCCTTTTTCGGCGGGCTCGTCTCCCGCTATTTAGTACATTTAGGCAGGGGTAAATATCTCCATATAGCCTCTGGGGCTATATGTGAGGTATTTTTAGCCTTTTTAAAGGTTTTCATTTGCCTCCCAGGGCGCCCCCCCCCCCAGCGCCCTGCACCCTCAGTGACTGCCGTGTGAAGTGTGCTGAGAGGAAAATGGCGCACAGCTGCAGTGCTGTGCGCTACCTTAAGAAGACTGCAGGAGTCTTCAGCCGCCGATTCTGGACCTCTTCTTGCTTCAGCATCTGTGAGGGGGCCGGCGGCGTGGCTCCGGTGACCATCCAGGCTGTACCTGTGATCGTCCCTCTGGAGCTTCATGTCCAGTAGCCAAGAAGCCAATCCATCCTGCACGCAGGTGAGTTCACTTCTTCTCCCCTCTGTCCCTCGTTGCAGTGATCCTGTTGCCAGCAGGAATCACTGTAAAATAAAAAACCTAAGCTAAACTCTCTAAGCAGCTCTTTATGAGAGCCACCTAGAATTGCACCCTTCTCGGCCGGGCACAAAAATCTAACTGGAGTCTGGAGGAGGGTCATAGGGGGAGGAGCCAGTACACACCACCTGACCTGTAAAAGCTTTACTTTTGTGCCCTGTCTCCTGCGGAGCCGCTATCCCCCTGGTCCTTTCAGGAACCCCAGCATCCACTTAGGACGATAGAGAAATAGAGAAAGATAAAAAGACATCATGAGAAGACATGAAAATAGACCAAACATGTTACACTCCTCTTCAAAAGAGGCCGTCTCTATAGAACCATTCTCTGCACAACCTGCAAGGTGAGAACATCAGGCGGTCATCCCCGTACACTGGAAGTCTGTCGCTGTCCCCACCATGACTGAATGGTGTGCTCGTATAGAACACTATGATTATGGGCTACTATCTCCTTCTTGGCCTCTATAGTGACCTGGTACCCCTGGTTGGTGTACAAAGAATCTGATAATTATAAATCACTACAGAAAGTGGAAATGTGAGATTGGCTGGGCATCTATTGTTTAGACAGCCCCATACATACCCTTAGTTTTGTAGAACTCTGGGCTGTCAGGCTCTCTTTCTTTTTCCATTTTTTTTTCTTTTCTTTGTGTGCTCCCTTATTGCTGTCAGTTTCTTGTATTATGTAGTTATTCTGTATCATACAGGTTACTCTGGAAAACGTGGTTTTGCTCACAGCATTTATATTTGATAATGTTTGCTCTTTTATATAACCTGTTCATTTTATTTTGTATTACTGACTGATAAGTAATAATAAAAAAAAAAAAATCATTTTCTCGTAGTCTGTAGAGGATACTGGGGTTCCATTTAGTACCATGGGGTATAGACGGGTCCACTAGGAGCCATGGGCACTTTGATAGTGGGGGCTGGCTCCTCCCTCTATGCCCCTCCTACCAGACTCGGTCTAGGAAACTGTGCTCAAGGAGACGGACAGACTTTGAGAGAAGGATAGTGGTGAGAGATTCGAACCAGCACACACAAACAAGAGGAAAGCCATGCTAACCAAACTTGAAACAGGAACAGCAACAGCTGAACCAAACAACAATACTTAACCAAGTAACATTGCAGGAAGAACGAAGCACCGGGTTGGTGCCCAGTATCCTCTACGGACTACGAGAAAAGGATTTAACGGTAGGTTATTAAAATCCTATTTTCTCTTACGTCCTAGAGGATACTGGGGTTCCATTGAGTACCATGGGGAAGTAACAAAGCTCCCAAACCGGGTGGGAGAGTGCTGAGGTTCCTGCAGAACTGACTGACCAAACTGAAGGTCCTCAGAGGCCAAAGTATCAAACTTGTAAAACTTTGCAAACGTGTTCGAACCTGACCAAGTAGCTGCTCGGCAGAGCTGTAAAGTCGAGACACCCCGGGTAGCGGTCCAAGAAGAACCCACCGACCTAATCAAGTGGGCCTGAACAGATTTCGGAACCGGCAAGCCTGCCGTGGAATAAGCATGCTGGATAGCGAACCTGATCCAGCATGCAATGGACTGCTTAGAAGCAGGACACCCAATCTTATTGGGATCATAGAGAACAAACAGCGAGTCGGATTTCCTATGACGAGCTGTCCTCTTTACATACACCTTCAAAGCCCTCACAACATCCAAAGACTTTGAAGTAGCAGAGGTGTCCGTAACAGCCAGAACCACAATAGGTTGGTTGATATGAAACGCGGACACCACCTTCGGAAGGAATTGCTGCAGAGTCCTGTGAGACAATGCCCCCAGTTCCAACACACGTCTTGCAGAAGCCAAGGCCAACAGTGTGACGGTCTTCCACGCAAGATATTTTACGTCTACCGCCTGTAAAAGGTTCAAACCAGTCCGATTGGAGGAACTGCAGCACCAAATTGTGATCCCAAGGTGCCGTGGGAGGCACAAAGGGAGGCTGGATGTACAGAACCCCTTTCAAGAACGTCTGGACCTCAGAAAGAGACGCCAACTGTTTCTGAAAGAAAATGGACAAGGCCGAAATCTGGACTTTTATGGAGCCCAGACGTAAGCCCACATCCACATCCGACAGCAGAAAACGTCCCAGATGAAATTCCACAGCAGAATATTTTCTGCTCTTACACCAGGAGATGTATTTCTGTATTCTCCCTAGTTTTGTTTTTATGTTACCCTTCTACTGAAAATTTGAATTACAAGGAATGTTTATGTATGTATTGCATATATTGCTTCAATAAAAAATTATGTAAAAAAAAAAAAAAAAAAAGAGATGTATTTCTTCCAAATACGGTGATAATGTTTAGAAGTTACCCCCTTCCTGGCTTGGATCATAGGGGGTAATTCAGACTTGGTCGCAGCAGCAAATTTGTTAGCAGTTGGGTAAAACCATGCAGGGGGGGAGCAGATATAACATGTGCAGAGAGAGAGAGGTTTGGGTGGTGTGTGTTCAAACTGAAATCTTAATTGCAGTGTAAAAATAAAGCAGCCAGTATTTACACTGCACAGAAACAAAATAACCCACCCAAATCTAACTCTCTCTGCAAATGTTATATCTGCCACACCTGCAGTGCACATGGTTTTGCCCAACTGCTAACAAATTTGCTGCAGTGATCAACTGTGAATTAGGCCCCTAGTCGGGAAAACCTTGTCAGCAATCCCTCTCCTGGCTAGAATCAGCCGTTCAACCTCCATGACGTCAAACAAAGATGTGTCAAGTCTTGATAGACGAACGGTTCCTGTTGCAGGAGATCTTCACGAAGAGGTAGAGGCTACGGATATTCCAGGAGCATCTCCAGAAGGTCCACGTACCAGGCCCTTCTTGCCCAATACGGAGCAATGAGAATTGCTTGAACTCTTTCCCTTTTTATTCCTTTCAGAATTCTTGGGATCAGCGGAAGTGGAGGGAACACGTATACCATCTGTTAGACCCATGGAATTGTCAGAGCGTCCGCCACTGCCTGTGGGTCTGTCGACCTGGAACAATACCGCTTGAGCTTCTTGTTGAGACGAGAGGCCATCATGTCGATTTGTGGACATCCCCATCGATGTGTCACGCACCTGAACACCTCCAGGTGAAGGTCCAAATCCCCCGAGTGCAGGACGTGTCTGCTGAGGAAGTCTGTTTCCCTGTTGTCTACTCCCAGAATGAAGACCGCCGACAACGCCTCTGCCCAGAGGAGAATTCTTGATACCTCTGACATTGCTGCTCTGCTCTTCGTTCCTCCCTGTTGGTTTATGTACGTTATTGCCGTTACATTGTCCGACTGAACCTGAATGGCCTGATCTTGAAGAAGATATGAGGCATGCAGAAAGGCGTTGTATACAGCCCTGAGTTCCAGATTGTTGATTGGAAGGACGACTTCCTGATTTGACCATCTTCCTTGAAACTGCACCCCCTGGGTGACCGCTCCCCAACCTCTGAGACTTGCGTCTGTGGTTAGCGGAATCCAATTTTGAATCCTGAACCTTCGGCCCTCGATTAGGTGAGAAGTCTGTAGCCACCACAGAAGGGAGATCCTGGCCTTTGGCAACAGACGGATGCTCTGGTTCCAGTGAAGATGTGATCCGGACCATTTGTCCAACAGATCCAGCTGGAAGGGCCTCGCATGAAACCTTCCGTACTGAAGCACCTCGTAAGAGGCCACCATTTTCCCCAGAACGCTAATGCATAGAAGCACCAATATCCGGTTTGGCTTCAGGACATCCCGAACCATCGACTGGATTACCAATGCCTTTTCCAACGGAAGAAAAACATTCTGCGACTCTGTGTCCACTATCATTCCCAGAAATGGGAGCCTCCAAGTTGGCTCTTAATGAGATTTCGGAAGATTTAGAATCCACCCGTGATCCAGGAGAAGTCTGGTTGTCAGACCAATGCTGTCCCACAACCTGTCCCTGGATGGTGCCTTTATCAGATCGTCCATGTACGGAATAATGTTCGCTCCCTGCTTGCGAAGGAGAAACATCTCTGCCATCACCTTGGTGAACACCCTCGGTGCTGTGGAGAGACCAAATGGCAGGGCCTGAAACTGGTAGTGACAGTCCTGTACTGCAAAGTGTAGATAAGCTTGGTGAGGCGGTCAGATCGGAATGTGAAGGTACGCATCCTTGATATCTAGAGACACTAGGAATTCCTCCTCCTCCAGACCTGATATCACCGCTCTCAGAGACTCCATCTTGAATATGAACACTCGTAAGGAAGGGGTTCAACAATTTTAGATTAAAAAAAAAAAATCGGTCTCACCTAACCGTCCAGTTTCGGTACTACAAGCAAGTTGGAGTAGTACCCCTTTATGCGCAGATGAGGTGGAACTGGAACAATGACCTGAGTCTGCACCAGTTTTTGAATGGCATCCTGTAAGGTTATACTTGCCTCTTGTGAAGCTGGTAAGCCCGATTTGAAGAATCTGTGAGGTGGGAGTTCTTGAAACTCCAGTCTGTATCCCTGGGAAATAAGATCTATGACCCAGAGATCCTGGCATAATGTTGTCCAGATGTGACTGAAATTCTTAAGTCGGGCTCCCACCTGCCAGTCTTCCAGGCCACGCGGCCCACCGTCATGCAGAAGGCTTTGAGGAAGCAGAACTGGAGCTCTGTTTCCGAGAACCGGCAGCTGCTGGTTTGCATGGTTTACCTCTAGCGCCTCTGGTGGCAGTAGAAGATCCTCTGACTTTGCCCTTAAACTTGGCAGTCCGAAAGGACTGTAGAGTAGGCCCTGAGTAGGCCTTCCTGGTTGGGGGAGCTGCAGAAGGAAGATATGTGAACTTACCCTCAGTAGCTTTGGAGATCCATTTGTCCAGTTCATCTCCAAATAAGGCCTCTCCTGTGAAGGGTAGGCCTTCCACGCCTTTTCTAGAGTCTGCAGTCCACTGGCGTAACCACAAGCCCCTGCGTGCTGACACTGCCATAGCAGTGGTGCGTGCATTAAGCAAACCTACTTCTTTTATGGCTTCCACCATAAACTTTGCAGAGTCCTGTAACACAATCTCCCCCCTAGATAAGGAATCCAACCCTTCAATAAGATTACCCAAACATTTACAATGACTTTAGTAATGCACGCACACGCTATAGTGGGTCTCTGAGCCACCCCAGCCGCTGTGTACAAGGATTTGAGTGTAGTCTCAATCTTACGATCAGCAGCGTCCTTCAGGGACGCTGCACCAGGGATGGGTAACACAATTTTCCATGACAACCTGGACACAGATACATCCACTATCAGTGGACTTTCCCATTTTTTCCTATCCTTAGGAGGAAAAGGAAAAGATGAGAGCAACCTTTTAGAGATTTGAAATTTCTTATCAGGATTTACCCACGGTTCCTCAAACAGGGTATTCAATTCCTTTGACACAGGAAATGTGACTGAGGAATTATTTTTTACATTAAAATAAAATTCCTCACACTCCTCTGTCACCTTATCTGGAATTTGTAGCACATCTCTGATAGCCTCTATAAGAGCCTGTATTCCCTTTGACAGAGCAGCGTCCCCCCCTTCTGAATCCACCTCTCCCTCCTCCATGTCTGACCCCTCAGCGTCAGAGTAAGACTGCAGGACACGGGCCAGAGTTCATTTTGTGGACAAATGGCAAGGGACTGAGACGCTTGTTTGGGGACCGAGTCTCTATTCATAATCTCATCCACATACTGTCTTAAGTATTGCGTCTCTTTCTCATTGCGGGACAATTTATTAGAGATATTGGAAATAATTCCTTTAATGGAATCCAGCCCCGCTAGCACGAGAAGGTGTTCTACACTGAGTACATAGTAGTGAGCTCCATGGGGAAGAGGAACACTCTGCCGTACATGAAACATACACTGTGCCTGACAAAGTAAATGTGACAACACACACACACACACACACACACAGGAAAGGTTAAAAGCACAATTAACGCACAAAGAGCCCTTCCAGGAAAACACAGTATTTTGGAGCCAGCCCACAGCGCTCTTATCGCGAATGCCAAGCTTAGCCAGGTCACAGACTAAATACCCAAATTGGGGACTAAGTACACTAATATCGCTCTCCCTCCTGCTATGACCCCCTGGTACCGCTGAAGTAATCTGGAGTCACACCGGAAGAGCTGCGTGTCCCTGTCAGGCAGCGTCCGTGTCCGCTGCAGAGGGAAAATGGCGCTAGTGAGCTGCTGGATCCTCTCATAGTAAAGCACCGCCCCTTCAA